>NC_088217.1:18476595-18776595 GCF_036934945.1 Oncorhynchus masou masou | reverse complement strand
GTAAAAGTATAGATATGTTAATAGAAAGTTGTTCAAGTAAAAGTATAGATATGTTAATAGAGAGTTATTCAAGTAAAAGTATAGATATGTTAATAGAGAGTTATTCAAGTAAAAGTATAGATATGTTCATAGAAAGTTGTTCAAGTAAAAGTATAGATATGTTAATAGAAAGTTATTCAAGTAAAAGTATAGATATGTTAATAGAAAGTTATTAAAGTAAAAGTATAGATATGTTAATAGAAAGTTATTCAAGTAAAAGTATTGATATGTTAATAGAAAGTTGTTCAAGTAAAAGTATAGATATGTTAATAGAAAGTTATTCAAGTAAAAGTATAGATATGTTAATAGAAAGTTATTCAAGTAAAAGTATAGATATGTTAATAGAAAGTTATTCAAGTAAAAGTATTGATATGTTAATAGAAAGTTATTCAAATAAAAGTCACCCAGTAAAATACTTTTTGACTATAAGTCTAAATGTATTTGGTTTAAAATATTCTTAAGTATCAAAAGTCAATTAAATTGCTAAAATATACTTAAGTATCAAAAGTAAAAGTAAAAGTATGAATAATTTCAAATTCCTTATATTAAGCAAAGCAGACGGCACCATTTTCTTCTTTTTTAAATGTATGGACCGCCAGGGACAACACTCAGACATTACTTGCAAAAAAGATGCATTTGTGTTTAGTGAGTCCGCCAGAGCGTAGGCAGAGGGGATGACCAATTGTTCTCCTGTTAAGTGTGTGAATTTCACCATTTCCCTGTCCCGCTAAGCGTTCAAAATGTACTTTGGGTTGTCGGGGAAAATATATGGAGTAAAAAGTACAATATTTTCTCTGGGAATGTAGTGAAGTAAAAGTAAAAGTTGTCAAAAATATAAATAGTAAAGTAAAAGATACAGTTAAGGGGGCCCTTGATTTCAAACAGGGTTCAAGAAGTTAGAGTACATGCATCCTGGTGAGGCAGTAAAAGTATTTTTATGAAAGCCTGAGATATTTGTGGTCTTAATTACATTCATTTCGCTCCCGGCGTTTTTAAGGTAAAACACTTAGCTCCGGTATTTTCATTCCCTTTGTACACCATTGTAATGAACACAAACCCATAATTGTTTCTCACCCATGGGCACAAGATTTTCTAATTTTCCATTGCGCGCTCAGCTGCCGTGCCAAGTTCTCTTCAGGTAATGCAGGGACTTTGACTAAGAAAGAGCAGAGAACAGATGCCAAGAGTGTGTTTAATAAAGCCAAATATATATATATATACTGTATACATGTATTTATTTATAAATGCCTTCCTGTGTTTTGCATACGCTTCCTACACTCTACCTGTAGAGTCTTTGGAAAAAGACTCACTCATGAGGTCCACGTTTTGTTCTGAAGTGGGATAGGGGCTCATCTCATTTAAACAGTATTTTTTTCACCCCAAAAACCCTGGCCTAAACATCCTGTCCTAAATATCCTGGCCTAAACCCTGGCCTAAACATCCTTGCCTAAATATCCTGGCCTAAACATCCTGGCGTAAACATCCTGGCCTAAAATGCTGAAAAGTAACTTTGTACATGTAGCATTAGGGTCCACAATAAGGAAAAACATAATTGGTGGGGAAAACAACCTTGCTGGCACAAAGAAAGCATTCATTTAATGGTTGTTTGTTTCTCACCCTTGACTTGAAAGTGGATGTCATTCACTTTATCATATATTTTTTTAGTATATTGGGACATTTTTTATGTTAATAAAATGTTACTTGACTTGACACCCAGAATATGGAGAGCTACAATTGGACATTGGATGCATATTGTCTAACCTATCTTCTTCAATTTAATGGTGTCACACCCTGACCATAGTTTGCTTTGTATGTTTATATGTTTTGTTTGGTCAGGGTGTGATCTGAGTGGGCATTCTATGTTGTGTGTCTAGTTTGTCTGTTTCTGTGTTTGACCTGATATGGTTCTCGATCAGAGGGAAGTCATTGTCTCTGATTGGGAACCATATTTAGGTAGCCTGTTTGGTGTTGGGTTTTGTGGGTGATTGTCCTTTTGTCCTTAGGTCTGTCGTGTGCTAGTTTGCACCAGTATTAGGCTGTTTCGGTTTTCGTGTATTGTTTATTGTTTTTTCATATTGATTCGTGTTTACTTCAGTTTTATTAGACATGGATCGTAATAGACACGCCGCATTTTGGTCCGACTCTCTTCCACCTACAGAAAACCGTGACAGAATCACCCACCACAACAGGACCAAGGGTCGTGGTAACGGGCAGCAGCAGGAGCAGCGTAATAAGGACTTCTGGACTTGGGAAGAAATCCTCGACGGGAGAGGACCCTGGGCTAAACCAGGGGAGTGTAGCTGCCCCAAGGTGCAGCTCAAAGAGGAATGGACATGGGAGGACGAACTGGACGGTAAAGGACCCTGGGCACAGCCAGGAGAATATCGCCGCCCAAAGAAGAGCTGGAGGCGGAGAAAGCGGAGAGGCGCTGGTATGATGAGGCAGCACGGCGACGCGGATGCAAGCCCGAGAGTCAGCCCCAAAAATTTATTGGGGGGGGGCTCACAGGGAGTAGGGCGACGCTAGGTAGGAGACCTACGCCAACTTCCTGTGGTTACCGGGGGGCTAGAGAGACTGGGCAGGCACCGTGTTATGCTGTGGTGCGCACGGTGTCCCCAGTGCGGGCGCATAGCCCGGTGCGGTACATTCCAGCTCCGCGTATCAGCCGGGCTAGAGTGAGCGTCGAGCCAAATGCCATGAAGCCGGCTCTACGCATCTGGTCCCCAGTGCGTCTCCTTGGGCCGGCTTACATGGCACCAGCCTTGCGCACAGTGTCCCCGGTTCGCCAGCATAGCCCAGTGCGGGCTATTCCACCTCGCCGCACTGGCAGAGCGACCGGGAGTATTCAACCAGGTAAGGTTGGGCAGGCTTGGTGCTCAAGAGCTCCAGTGCGCCTGCATGGTCCAGTCTACCCAGTACCACCTCCACGCACCAGCCCTCCGGTGGCAGCTCCCCGCACTAGGCTTCCTGTGCGTGTCCTCGGCCCAGTACCACCAGTGCCAGCACCACGCATCAGGCCTACAGTGCGCCTCGCCTCTCCAGCGCTGCCAGAGCCTTCCTCCTCTCCTGCGCTGCCGGAGTCTCCCGCCTGTTTAGCGCTGCCAAAGCCTTCCGCCTCTACAGCGCTGTCGGAGTCTCCCGCCTGTTTAGCGCTGCCAGAGCCTTCCTCATCTACAGCGCTGCTGGAGTCTCCTGCCTGTTCAGCGCAGCCAGAGCTGCCAGTCTGCATGGAGCAGCCAGAGCTGCCAGTCTGCATGGAGCAGCCAGAGCTGCCAGTCTGCAAGGAGCTGCCAGTCTGCAAGGAGCTGCCAGAGCTGCCAGCCTGCAAGAAGCCGCCAGAGCTGCCAGTCTGCAAGAAGCCGCCAGAGCTGCCAGTCTGCAAGAAGCCGCCAGAGCTGCCAGTCTGCATGGAGCAGCCAGAGCCGTCAGTCAGCATGGAGCAGCCAGAGCTGCCAGTCAGCATGGAGCAGCCAGAGCCGTCAGTCTGCCAGGATCCGCCAGTCAGCCAGACTCTTCCAGATCCGCCAGTCAGCCAGGATCCGCCAGTCAGCCAGACTCTTCCAGATCCGCCAGTCAGCCAGGATCCGCCAGTCAGCCAGACTTCCAGATCCGCCAGTCAGCCAGCCTCTTCCAGATCCGCCAGTCTGCCAGAACCGCCAGTCAGCCAGACTTCCAGATCCGCCAGTCAGCCAGGATCTGCCAGAGCCTTCCTCCTCTCCTGTGCTGCCGGAGTCTCCCGCCTGTCCGGCGCTGCCGGAGTCTGAAGAGCCCCTCTGTCCCGAGCTGCCCCTCTGTCCCGAGCTGCCCCTCTGTTCCGAGCTGCCCCTCAGTCCAGTGGGGTTATATAGTAGGGTCGCCGTAGTTAGGAGGCCAAGGAAGTGGACAAGGTGGCGGACAAAGACTATGGTGAAGTGGGGGCCACGTCCAGCACCAGAGCCGCCACCACAGACAGATGCCCACCCAGACCCTCCCCAATAGGTTCAGGTTTTGCGGCCGGAGTCCGCACCTTGGGGGGGGTACTGTCACACCCTGACCATAGTTTGCTTTGTATGTTTATATGTTTTGTTTGGTCAGGGTGTGATCTGAGTGGGCATTCTATGTTGTGTGTCTAGTTTGTCTGTTTCTGTGTTTGACCTGATATGGTTCTCAATCAGAGGCAGGTGTTAGTCATTGTCTCTGATTGGGAACCATATTTAGGTAGCCTGTTTGGTGTTGGGTTTTGTGGGTGATTGTCCTTTGGTCCTTAGGTCTGTCGTGTGCTAGTTTGCACCAGTATTAGGCTGTTTCGGTTTTCGTGTATTGTGTATTGTTTTTTCACATTGATTCGTGTTTACTTCAGTTTTATTAAACATGGATCGTAATAGACACGCCACATTTTGGTCCGACTCTCTTTCACCTACAGAAAACCGTGACAAATGGATAAGCTCTCAGAACATAAATCATTAATGAAATTAATTTATAAACTAAATGGTTATATTTTATACATCAATCCGTTAATGGATTATATAAACTGTACACTTTGATACAAATCAAATCAATCAAATTGTATTTGTCACATGCGCCAAATACAAAAGGTGTAGACTTCACTGTGAAATGCCTACTTACGAGCACTTTCCCAGCAATGCAGAGTCCAAAAGTAAGAAAATTGTGTGAAATAAGACCCCCCAAAAATAGTAACACAATAAAATACTTATAACAAGGCTATCTAAAAGGACTACTTGTACTCCTTCTACTGGTACTCCTTGTTAATTAATCAATGTGCTGGGGTATGAAGTAGTTGAAGTAATATAGTATGTACATGTGGGTAGGGGTAAAAGTGACTAGAAAATCAGGATGAAAGTGTGTGTGTTTGTGCGTGTAGGTAAAGTCCAGTGAGTGTGTAGGTCAAGTCCAGTGAGTGTGTAGGTCGAGTCCAGTGAGTGTGTAGGTCAAGTCCAGTGAGTGTGTAGGTCGAGTCCAGTGAGTGTGTAGGTAAAGTCCAGTGAGTGTGTAGGTCGAGTCCAGTGAGTGTGTAGGTAGAGTCCAGTGTGTAGGTAGGTAGAGTCCAGTGAGTGTGTAGGTAGAGTCCAGTGAGTGTGTAGGTCGAGTCCAGTGAGTGTGTAGGTAGAGTCCAGTGTGTAGGTAGGTAGAGTCCAGTGAGTGTGTAGGTAGAGTCCAGTGAGTGTGTAGGTAGAGTCCAGTGAGTGTGTAGGTCGAGTCCAGTGAGTGTGTAGGTAGAGTCCAGTGAGTGTGTAGGTAGAGTCCAGTGAGTGTGTAGGTAGAGTCCAGTGAGTGTGTAGGTAGAGTCCAGTGAGTGTGTAGGTAGAGTCCAGTGAGTGTGAGAGTCCAGTGTGTAGGTAGAGTCCAGTGAGTGTGTAGGTAGAGTCCAGTGAGTGTGTAGGTAGAGTCCAGTGAGTGTGTAGGTAGAGTCCAGTGAGTGTGTAGGTCCAGAGTCCAGTGAGTGTGTAGAGTCCAGTGAGTCCAGTGAGTGTGTAGGTAGAGTCCAGTGAGTGTGTAGGTAGAGTCCAGTGAGTGTGTAGGTAGAGTCCAGTGAGTGTGTTGGTAGAGTCCAGTGAGTGTGTAGGTAGAGTCCAGTGAGTGTGTAGGTAGAGTCCAGTGAGTGTGTAGGTAGAGTCCAGTGAGTGTGCATAGAGCCTGTGCAAGAATGTCAGTGCAAAAAAATAATAAAAGCGGGTCAATGCAAATAGTCAGGGGAGCCATTTGATTAACTGTTCAGCAGTCTTATGGCTTCTTTAGGAGCCTTTTTGTCCCCGACTTGGTGCTCCGTTACCGGACACTCAAATAGGAGATGAAATCCAAACAGTAAAATCTGATCACAACAGTCTTCAAATACAGTAACCCCCTGGGGATTATATACCAAGGTAATGGGAAGACATTGTTTTCATCAGACACACTCATGAAACACATTTTACAACCTCTTTTTAAGCAAGCTATTACTCAGGTAGAGTGTGGCCCATTTGCCAACTGTTTTCATGCTTCAAAGCAGCTAGCATAAGATGTTTGTTTCATTGGGGGCTCCCACTTAGAGTATGACGGTCTCGATGTCAACTGTCTACATCTACAATTTATGACCATTCCATACTGTCCTTTCAATGGATATCCTTCCTGTTTGGCCCTGTCCGGGGGTGTCCTCGGATGGGGCCACAATGTCTCCTGACCCCTCCTGTCTCAGCCTCCAGTATTTATGCTGCAGTAGTTTATGTGTCGGGGGGCTAGGGTCAGTTTGTTATATCTGGAGTACTTCTCCTGTCCTATTCGGTGTCTTGTGTGAATTTAAGTGTGCTCTCTCTAATTCTCTCTTTCTCTCTTTCTTTCTCTCTCTCGGAGGACCTTAGCCCTAGGACCATGCCTCAGGACTACCTGACATGATGACTCCTTGCTGTCCCCAGTCCACCTGGCCGTGCTGTTGCTCCAGTGTCAACTGTTCTGCCTTATTATTATAGGACCATGCTGGTCATTTATGAACATTTTAACATCTTGGCCATGTTCTGTTATAATCTCCACCCGGCACAGCCAGAAGAGGACTGGCCACCCCACATAGCCTGGTTCCTCTCTAGGTTTCTTCCTAGGTTTTGGCCTTTCTCTGCAGTTTTTCCTAGCCAATGTGCTTCAACACCTGCATTGCTTGCTGTTTGGGTTTTTAGGCTGGGTTTCTGTACAGCACTTTGAGATATCAGCTGATGTACGAAGGGCTATATAAATACATTTGATTTTGATTTGATTTGATTTGATTGAAGTACCTTGGCGAGTTATGCAGAACTGGTCAATGGTCTAGCTGTTATGGTGTGACTAGGGTTCTCCAGAAGTCGTTGTTGGAAGATTCTTGATTTCCTACGTATTCTCTCTGGTCCTGGGAATCCTCCAACTGGGAGTTTGGGGAAAACAGAGACTTTATTGAAGTTCCAGACATTTTGCAATCCGAGGTGTGACTTTGAATGGGAGACATGGAGAATGTTCCTGGGTTACTTACCCATTTATGTGTGTAAATTACTCTATGCTTAAATTCAAATATTGTCTCTAGATGGAGGGTCAAGAAAGCAGAAAAAAATAACATTAATATGAATTATATGAATTACACCTTTATTGAATGAATGATAAAGTACAAACAATAAAGACAGTGGAGGATGGGATCGAATGAAGTTGCATGTGTGAGTGCTTAGTGGTTGAGATGCAGCCCTCTTTACTAACACAGGAGGGTGCTAGCTTAGCTTACCTTTATTGCCCGTGGCCCTTTGGCACTGACCGAGGATCAGCTTATCCTCCCAATATCGAAACCTTAACCATTAGTGAAGAAAATGCAACACCGACCTTAGATCAGTTTCTAGTTTAACTTCAGCCAACACTCTGTATCACATATCCACAGAGGAGGGGATGTTGCTGTGAGATGCAAATGTGTGTGTGTGTGTTAGTGAGTGTACGGTACGAACACGTGTTTATGTACGTAACAGGTCATATCTTTGAATCTTGATGATATTTGGTTCTCGTCATTATACACCTCCCATTATACACCTCAACATGTGAATGTGAAACTGCATGTTTCCTGAACAGATTTCAAGATATGTTGGCTTGTCTTTAAATCTATCTTTTTATGACTGTCTGGGATGTATGGATCAGTGGAGGCTCCTCAGAGGACGAAGGGGAGGGACCATCCTCCTCAGTGAATTTCATAAAATAATCTGAACTTAATGTGTCTTTGGATTACAGTTGCCCTCATGATCCTGTCAAACATTTGTGTGTGTGTGTGTGTTTATGTGTGTGTGTGCATGCACACACATGCATGCACATATGCACATATGCGCACACACACACACACACACACACATAAAAACACATGCATGAGTGTGTTCACTGAGTGTGAACACACTCAGTGTGTCCAAAAATCTGCATGTGTTTTCAAATGTGCATGTGATTAAAACATGATCTTTCTTTCTATGTGCTTTGAGAAATCAAACATATACATTTTCTGAAAATCCCACTATAATCATAATAATGTTTTGTTAAGTAGTCCAATATATCAGTAGGTCTACTCAGTGGTGTCAAGTGTCTGGAAGGAGCAAACATGTGAGAAAGTATGTGACATTGTTGCCAGAAATGTTAGCACATACTGTATGTATGAACTGTTGGTGACTGTATGGATGAGTGAACAAGACTGCCCTGTGGTATGTATGCATCTGCCTGTTCCCAGGCTCACCTGCCTGTTCCCAGGCTCACCTGCCTCTTCCCAGGCTCACCTGCCTGTTCCCAGGCTCACCTGCCTGTTCCCAGGCTCACCTGCCTGTTCCCAGGCTCACCTGCCTCTTCCCAGGCTCACCTGCCTGTTCCCAGGCTCACCTGCCTGTTCCCAGGCTCACCTGCCTGTTCCCAGGCTCACCTGCCTGTTCCCAGGCTCACCTGCCTGTTCCCAGGCTCACCTGCCTGTTCCCAGGCTAACCTGCCTCTTCCCAGGCTCACCTGCCTGTTCCCAGGCTAACCTGCCTCTTCCCAGGCTCACCTGCCTCTTCCCAGGCTCACCTGCCTGTTCCCAGGCTCACCTGCCTGTTCCCAGGCTCACCTGCCTCTTCCCAGGCTCACCTGCCTGTTCCCAGGCTCACCTGCCTGTTCCCAGGCTCACCTGCCTGTTCCCAGGCTCACCTGCCTGTTCCCAGGCTCACCTGCCTGTTCCCAGGCTCACCTGCCTCTTCCCAGGCTCACCTGCCTGTTCCCAGGCTCACCTGCCTCTTCCCAGGCTCACCTGCCTGTTCCCAGGCTCACCTGCCTGTTCCCAGGCTCACCTGCCTGTTCCCAGGCTCACCTGCCTGTTCCCAGGCTCACCTGCCTGTTCCCAGGCTCACCTGCCTGTTCCCAGGCTCACCTGCCTGTTCCCAGGCTCACCTGCCTCTTCCCAGGCTCACCTGCCTGTTCCCAGGCTCACCTGCCTGTTCCCAGGCTCACCTGCCTGTTCCCAGGCTCACCTGCCTGTTCCCAGGCTCACCTGCCTGTTCCCAGGCTCACCTGCCTGTTCCCAGGCTCACCTGCCTCTTCCCAGGCTCACCTGCCTGTTCCCAGGCTCACCTGCCTGTTCCCAGGCTCACCTGCCTGTTCCCAGGCTCACCTGCCTGTTCCCAGGCTCACCTGCCTGTTCCCAGGCTCACCTGCCTGTTCCCAGGCTCACCTGCCTGTTACCTGCCTGTTCCCAGGCTCACCTGCCTGTTCCCAGGCTCACCTGCCTGTTCCCAGGCTCACCTGCCTGTTCCCAGGCTCACCTGCCTGTTCCCAGGCTCATCTGCCTCTTCCCAGGCTCACCTGCCTGTTCCCACTCACCTGCCTGTTCCCAGGCTCACCTGCCTGTTCCCAGGCTCACCTGCCTCTTCCCAGGCTCACCTGCCTCCTTCCCAGGCTCACCTGCCTCTTCCCAGGCTCACCTGCCTGTTCCCAGGCTCACCTGCCTGTTCCCAGGCTCACCTGCCTGTTCCCAGGCTCACCTGCCTGTTCCCAGGCTCACCTGCCTGTTCCCAGGCTCACCTGCCTGTTCCCAGGCTCACCTGCCTGTTCCCAGGCTCACCTGCCTCTTCCCAGGCTCACCTGCCTGTTCCCAGGCTCACCTGCCTGTTCCCAGGCTCACCTGCCTGTTCCCAGGCTCACCTGCCTCTTCCCAGGCTCACCTGCCTCTTCCCAGGCTCACCTGCCAAGGGGTGGCAGGTAAACTAGTGGTTAAAGCATTGGGACAAGGCTGCTGGATCAAATAACTGAGCTGACAAGGTAAAAATCTGTCATTCTGCCCTTGAACAAGGCAGTTAACCCACTGTTCCCTGGTAGGCCGTCATTGTAAGTGAGTCTCTCTGAGGGGAGTCTGTTGTGGTGCACTAGCAGTGGACATGTGCTGATACATGCACTCTCTCTACAGGCACAGGCAATAGGAGCCAGGCAGTGCCTCCCCTTGGAGGATATATCATCTGATGTTACATCCTGACAGAAGAGAAGAGGAGAGTCGCAAAAGCACTGTCTGTCAACTTTATTGACAAAAAGTTGGCCAATATGACCATGCAAGTGTCAAATTGGTCTGAAAGAAAGAACGATGTATAATAATAGCAAGATAAGTTAGGTAATTGTGAAATGCATCACTATTATCAACTGCCAAGTAATTTCCTTTGTTCTCTGATTGAATCTAGTCCAATCTAATATCTGCAGTTAAACATAACATTTTATTGGAGAAGATCCCATAAACACAGTTTGTACAAATTGCTACACAGTACTGTTTGGAACCTGTTTCAAATATTTGCCATAAAACTCAATAACCCTTACTAAATAATAACCTTACTAAAATAAACTGCTTAAGTACAATTCAAATCTGCTGTTTAAGAACCTTATATCAAGCATTTTTTATTGTACAATTTTGTGTGTTTTTTATGACCAAATTGAATCTGGCAATCTGGTTTTTAGACTTGCAAATAAAATTATATAATGCATGCCTAAGAAGTCAGTGGAAAAGCATTAACGTATGTGAAGCAAGGAAAACATAAATCTTAATTTTGGTTTGACAGAGAGAAATAAAGAAAGATTATGATGATGGTTTGGTTTATCAGGTTATTTCTCTGATAGTTGAACGGTTACAAGGTCCCTTTACCTTCACCAAAATGGAAAATTTATATCACATGATGACACAATTCTATACAATTTAGGACATGTTTATAAATTAAGTATAACAATGATTGCCCTAATGTACAGAAATGTACATTTTTGCTTGTACTTGGTTTAATCTCTGTAATTGTATTTCATGTACAGAATACCCCAGATTTCAACTACATTGGGAGTATTGTGAACCCAAGTGTTTGCATGTAAAAAATTACAAACAAGAAGGCTCTGACATTGGAAAGAATCCTGGTGCTTTAATCAAATTGACATTTAAATCATAAAACAAAAACATAAAAAAAAACTATTTTTCACTTAATCTCTGAACTGGTATTTTATACTATTCAAAGCTGGTCATTATTACATTTCTACAAGTGGAATGAAACAATTTCAAATATATTTTTTATCTTATCTTAATATTTTATCTTAATTATCTATCTTTATTTTATCTTATCTTTAAATAATATCTTAAAGATATTATGAGCATTTTTCTTCTTGTGGAACACAGTAGTAAGCAGAATAGTTGAAGCAGCTAGCTATGGCTTCTCAGGCTAAACAACAAGCTTCGGTTTCACTTAGTGGAGACATGTGGTCTGAAGTGGCTAGGAGGTGGCTAGACTGTGGCTAGCGTTTATCTGCCGAGTGCTATGTTAGCGTTAGTGCAGGGCTACTGTAGTGTAATGCTAACCTACTGTACCATAACAGACCTCTCTGCCAGAGTTGTCATATGATACAAAGATAAAATAGGGTTTTGTTTACCTTTGTTTGCTTTGGGACACACTTTCTAAGCCATGGGAATGTAATGTGACAGGATAAATAACTTGTTTTGCAGAAACCCAAGAACGTGTTTTCTACCATGGCCTGGCAAATTGCTGTATATGTATGGGAATTATTTGCAAAGTATGAAATGGTGGTTGCAAAAACAAGACGCAGAGCTATACTCAGGGTACTTAAAATGGGACTCCAGTTATGTTCAGATTACAAATTATCATCCAAACCTTTCCACGCAGATGTGAATAGAGTAAACAGAAATGCGAAACTTTAGAAACTTGTAAACTTCTAGAAATAAGTGCACAAACAGGCTGCAAACTCTTTGTGTCTAGTACAAGCAAAGAAAGCTGACCATAATACATTCGTTATTGCCCAGCTAATGAAATTGAAAATCAATTCTCGAGCTGTGTTACACACAGAGCATCTACAATTCTTTTCAAGTAAATCAAACTGTCAGTTGTCAAACGACAAAAGAGGCACTATGTAAGGACGGACTGGTGGGTTTGGAGTCTGCTCTCCTCATATGTTTAACATTATCATAGAACTGCCATGTAATCCGGAGTAAATCCTCTGTCCAGTATCATGGTTTCACAGAAATTCCTTATCTGCATGGGAGAACGTTTATGTGGATGACCCTGAAAATTGGAGCGAAACCTTAAATGGTTCGAGAAGCTCTGATCTACAATCTAATCTAATTTGGATAATCCTCAGGCAAATGTATTGTTCATAATGGGGTAATAATGTGGTAATCAGACACAAAGTTTCCCAGGGTGTAAATAAATCCTTGCTCACAGAGACCAGCGAGATCAAATCAAAAGTCAATTAGTCAGCTATTTGAATACTGGATATGGATTATTTTCCACTCTGGATATGGATTATTTTCTACTCTGGATATGGATTATTTCCCACTCTGGATATGGATTATTTTCCACTCTGGATATGGATTATTTTCCCACTCTGGATATGGATTATTTTCCACTCTGGATATGGATTATTTTCCCATTCTGGATATGGATTATTTTCCCACTCTGGATATGGATTATTTTCCCACTCTGGATATGGATTATTTCCCACTCTGGATATGGATTATTTTTCCACTCTGGATATGGATTATTTTCCCACTCTGGATATGGATTATTTTCCACTCTGGATATGGATAATTTTTCCACTCTGGATATGGATTATTTTCCACTCTGGATATGGATTATTTTCCAATCTGGATATGGATTATTTTCCCACTCTGGATATGGATTATTTTCCCACTCTGGATATGGATTATTTTCCACTCTGGATATGGATTATTTTCCACTCTGGATATGGATTATTTTCCACTCTGGATATGGATTATTTTCCACTCTGGATATGGATTATTTTCCCACTCTGGATATGGATTATTTTCCACTCTGGATATGGATTATTTTCCACTCTGGATATGGATTATTTTCCACTCTGGATATGGATTATTTTCCACTCTGGATATGGATTATTTTCCCACTCTGGATATGGATTATTTTCCACTCTGGATATGGATTATTTTCCACTCTGGATATGGATTATTTTCCACTCTGGATATGGATTATTTTCCACTCTGGATATGGATTTTTTCCCACTCTGGATATGTCAAGGTACTTTATGAGGTTGTTGCAAAGATTTGAAGAATTGCGCTATAAAAATGTCATAAGAGTTTTGTAAGAGGACAAGTCTTTCATAACAGGACAAGAGTTTCGGAACAGGAAAAATTGTGTAACAGGTCACGAGGTTGTCTATTGTCAGGTCACAAAGACTTCATAGTCCGAGTCACATTTATATAATGTTAGGATTTTGAAATACAAATTCCAGGCAATGTCAGCTACCGGAAATAACAGTTTATAAGCAAATATTAAAAAACTACATTTGTTGTTTGTGAGACATCAATTTTACCAAATGGTAGTCAATAAAATTATCATAAAGCTTTTATTGGAGATAAGCACCACTTTAATTACTAATACAGGAATCCCACTTAAACTAATAACCCTGTCGAGTTCAAAGAATATGTGAAAATTGTGCACTGTTCATAAATGACTCTACTCTGACAGGTCCAATGCTCTCTCTTTCTTTCTCTCTTTTTCTCTCTCGCTCCCTCCATTCCAGAGCTATTATCCCCCATTAGTGTCGAGGTACAGAGATGCTGCGCTACTCATCGTCTTAGAAGAGGTCGTAATTACAGGAGAGGTTGGAGGAAAAGGCTTGAAACGTCTTTGGCAATATTGTCTGACGAAGACAAATTCCCCACAGGTTGCAAGCACTCTTCCTAACCTGTCAACCTGTGAGGGAAGCCATTTTGAACTACACATAGGCCTACAGACAGTACACACTGGGGAAAGGGGATACCAAGTCAGTTGTACAACTGAATGTATTCAACTGAAATGTGTCTTCTGCATTTAACCCAACCCCTTTGAATCAGAGAAGTGCAGGGGGCTGCCATAATTGACACCCACATCTTCAGCACCCAGGAAAGTGTGTGTTGACTACCTTGCTCAGTGGCAGAACAACAGATGTTTACTTTGTCAGCTCAGAGATTTGATCTAGCAACCTTTTGGTTACTGGCCCAACGCTCTAACCACTGGAGGACTTGCAAATGATCATTCATGGTTTGTTTTGTTTTTCTGTAAAGAAGACTGTACTGTACTTTCTAAACATACATTATGTAATTGTGTAATTGTTTTTATTCACGTAAAAGTCTACCAAAAGACGTTCAGAAAGATATATGAAATTATTTTAAATTATTTTATACAATATGTTTTTTTATGATCAAGGCGAGTCATGTACTTATATTTTTGACAGCAATAATATTGTATTCAGAGAGTTATATTCTCATTAAAAACAGATGCATGACTGACTATTGGAACATTTATATTGATAACAGGTCAATGAGGACATTTTTCAAATATACAGTCAATGACAAGGGCCATTCATAAGTCCATTGTCTGTTTTCTACTACAAAGAGACACTTTTGTGTGGCAATCTTGACAAGAAATCCTTGTGACCATGTAAGAATCCAATACTGCGTTGTAAAAAAAATGTTTAAATTCTTTGAAGAATCCCTGGATGGCAAGAGAATTTAGCTGCTCAAAGACAGTAAACCAGTGGTAACTAACCAGTATATCATGATCGACTGGTCGATCTCCATGGCATTCCTCGTCAATCACCAAATATTTCTGTAAAAAAAAAACAATGGTAAAGCCTTGCATTCCTATTTGTTTATTTGTTTCACGCTCTGTACTTGACTCAGCAGCCCAGGAAGGCAAAGTGTTCACATTTGTGACCCGAATCAAGAAATTAGGAATAAATCACGACTTCACAGGAGAGCCGTTTCAATGTTGTTGTTTTTTAAAATCAACATTCGTTTTTTTGGCAGAAATGCCTTCTCGAACACGTGAACTTTCATGTGCTTTAATATCAAACTTGTATGCCATCTGTAAATACAAATACAATTGTTAAATGACGATCCTAGTTAGTTAAGCCACAGAAAGAAAGGGTAACCTTCCCGCTAGCCATGTTTGGCTGAGATAATGAGTGGGCTGGACATGCCGAGAGATGAGTTTGGATTGATCTGCCATATACCACGTGTCTGTCTATTGGAGCTGGTTAGTATGTCTAGGTATGGCATGTCGAACAGGGATTTTTTTTATGTGTCTCATAGTAAAACTACATATACCTAATGTCAAGTTAAAGTGTACTGTTATCTAGCTAATGTTAGCTGGCTGGCTCGCTAGCTCACGTTATGTGTATGCTCTCCACCGCGTTTTGAAATCAGTAGAATTCGAGTATGATAGCTAAGGAGATGGAGAAAACACCAGTCTGCATTATATTGTCAAACTAAGAGCAACCATGCATGGCATCAGACAGGAGAACCATCCAACCATGATGTATATTGGTAAGATTGTCTAACTAGCTACATTACCAGATATTACACGTTTCTAATTTTGACAGAAAATGGTTTAATTTCAAGTGTACTGTTAGCTAGCTAACATTATGTGTATGATCATATTCTTTGTATCTCAGGCATATTTGCTTGACTAGTTATAGCCATAGAACCTGGTTGGTTAGCTACCTGCAGATTCATGCAGGGTAGTAACGTTATGAGTTGTGATTGTGGTCCATTGTTTAGCCAGCTAGCTACATGTCTTAATAAAAGACCCCACTATAAGCTAGCTAGCTAACGTTGGCAGGCTGGCTCGCTAACTAATGTTACGTCATGCGTTGGGATTCAATGTTTACCTAGCTAGCTATCTCGCTACATTTCTTACCATTTTAGTGTACCAGAGCGCAGAATAACTGATTAATTTTTGAACGCTTCAACACCCGTTGAATATGTCCGGTGTCAGTAAATGTCGACAACAAAGCGTAATTCAATTGTTGCGAGCAGCACAGTTACAGTCACCAATGCTCTGGATAACATGAAAACTGCCTAACCAGCTCTGCTAGGGTGAGTAAAATGGTGAGAGCTGGGTGTTCTCTCATTAAGTGTCTGGAAGTGGCTAGCCATTATTAGCCAGTTACTGTAGCTTGGGTGCTTGACTATCGTTGTGAGGTCAAAGCTTTCGAAACAACCCTGCATATTGGCCAGAGCATCCAGTGTGCGCTCTGAATGCGAAACGCTCTGCATTTAGGAATGGATAATCTGACAGCACAGTTGCAGTCACCAACGCTCTCGATAACATAAAAGCCTAACCAACTCTGCTAGGGTGAGTAATGTTTAGTGAGCTGTTCTCTCTCTCTTAGATGCCTGGAAGTAGCTTGCAAGTTAGTACAGATGTAACGACGTTCTTCGTTTGTCGCAAGAAAGTCGGACCGAAATGCAGCGTGTTGGTTACTCATGTCTTTAATGAAACAAATGATGATACATGAAATAACTTAGAAATACAAAAACAACAAACGGAACGTGAAAAACCTATACAGCCTGTCTGGTGAACACTAACACAGAGACAGGAACAATCACCCACGAAATACAAAGTGATAACCAGGCTACCTAAATACGGTTCCCAATCAGAGACAACGAGAATCACCTGACTCTGATTGAGAACCGCCTCAGGCAGCCAAGCCTATACAACACCCCTTCTCAGCCGCAATCCCAAATACTACAAAAACCCCACTATGAAATGCAACAACATAAACCCATGTCACACCCTGGCCTGACCAACTAATTAACGAAAACACAAAATACTAAGACCAAGGCGTGACAACAGAACACACAGATCAACCCTTATCGAGATGGGTGGGGCTAAGGCTTAAGACTGTGTGAACAACACTGAATGGCTGTCGACAAAGAAATCCCAAAATATTGACGGTATTCTCAAGTGAGTTTACAAGTTTATAAGTTGATCAACTTTCAAAGCAGAATTACTTTCCTGTTGTTTCCTCAAATGCAGTGTATGATATACCATTTTGTAGCTCTGAGTCTCTACTTTAATCCAATGTATAAAAAAACAGAAATTCCAATGTTGCTACATAAGACCTATTCCAGGTGGTGAGTCACATTTTGAACCATTGCATGTGTCTGAAGGTAGAACTTCGCCTTAGAACTCTGTATAGCAAAGTGTTCTGATAAGCTTGCGTTGCTATTATTAGTGGTTTGTGCCTTTTTTAATATTGTGGAATATTTCACTTTATCTGGTCATAGGAGAAACCTGGGGTGACATGTAGCCTAGTGGTTAGAGTGTTGGGCCAATAATCAAAAGGTTTCTGCATCAAATCCCTGAGCTGACAAGGTACAAATCTACCCCAGAACAAGGCATGTTCCCCAGTAGGCTGTCATGGTAAATAAGTTATTAACTGTTCTTAACTGACTTGCATAGGTAAATAAAGGGTGAATTTTTTTTACATATTTTCTTTTAAACAACATGAATTGGTGCATGAGGCAGTGTGACTTGAGTTTCCCTGTCAAGACTATGTCTCCTTTTCTCAGCGGAGGGAACGAGGGACGGGGGAGCGAGGGACGGTGAGTTGGGTGAGAGGCAGCCGCACTCACCGCTGCTTCTTACTTTCCCTAACTGACCATCAGATGCAGGCCATCAGTCCAGTAATAAAAAAACTAAACAAATGATATGCTCACCTACCTATGCTTCACAAGTAATACAACAAATGATCTATTACCAGTGTGATCATATACCTACATTTTTTACGTATAATTTCAAAATGGTCTGAGAACATTGGCAGGACAATTCAAGCATAGCCAATATGCAGTGATAATTCATTTGGCCTATAGCCTACTGCACAAACCTCATTGCTACACAACTGTTTTTGTTGGTTAATGTTGCATAGGGTTAAGTTTGCATAGGCTTATGTTTCTAAAAAATCTGAGCGGTAGATGTCGGCTTGCATCTTTACTCAGAAAGTGATCTTGACTCAAAAGATTATTGACCACAGCAGTAAGCAATTCTTTGAATATTTGGGAATGTTGAGGTAGTAAAATAAGCAGTAAGCAGTAGCGGCGTGTGGGTAAAATCACTGGGGAAGATGAGACAGAAAAAAAGCCATATTACAACCTATTGCGTTGTTTGCCATATAACCTGTGAGTTCATATTTCTTGATACCGTGATATGTAGGCCTAAGGCCGAGACAATAAGAAGACACAGTAGATGAATATATTCAAACACACCTTTGTTTCACCACAAAACCGGAGAGCAACCTCTGTCCGGTGAAATCCAACAAAGCAGATTACATTTAACAAACTTAAATGATTATTATTTTTAAATTTAACATGTCCTACAGCAAGTACATTTTTTCCTAAGTTTTCAGACTACTAAACAACGATTGATTTAGAACCACGGAGCATTACTGCAAGTCAGGAGCTGCCTCCACTATTCCAGCACCATTTCAACTTCAACATCATCAAATCACCTATGCTTAGTCTAATACAGTGACAACTAATAGATACCAAAAACGAAATAGGATGTCCATCGTTCGGATTTGTGTGTGTGCTCATGCAAGTAGAGTTCATGCAAGTAGAAAAAACATGTTGTCTCACCCTACTTGTAGAAATGCCAATGCCATTCACCTCTTTTCTGTTGACAAAACGGTCTATGACTCTATCATACAGTATACACTTTTATTTTTTGTTGTAGTAGGCTACCTGGCTAAAATCCTTGCTCGCTAGCCTAACTTACTTTCATGGGCAATGTTAACTAGTTAATATTAGCCTTCAACATTTAGCGTTAATTGAACTTTCATCCTCTCAGTCCAGGGGCACAATGTATGACTGGTTAGATCAGAATCGCCGTTATAATCATTGGACAGTACTGAGAATTAAGTAAAACCACAAGTCCAAATGTGTAACTCCATCCATGGCTAATTTAGGAAAGGGACAATTTTAGCTAGCTAGCTAGAAACTGGAGGACAACAACACAACGAGATGCAACAATTCAAGTTGCTTCTGTTAATGATGTCTTGTGCTCGATGTGATGTGATTGGAGTGAAGATAGATCCAAACTGGCTTCCCTTGACACCTTTTTTTTGGTGTGCAGGACTATTCACAGTTGAGCTCAAGGCTAATTGGCTATTATTTAATATTTTTTTTATAGGCCAAATGCTCACTGGCTTCCCTTGCATTCAATGCTATTGGTGGCAACAATGTGACCAGACAGAATCAGATATACGGCCTACACATACAGAGACAGATGGGCGCTGTTTCGCTTTCTCGGATGCTTTCTCCGGTGAGATACATTGAGCCTCTTGCAAATTGAAGGAAATTATGAAACACAGAGAGACGAAAGATACATTATTTTGTTTGCGTCATCTGTGGACTTATTGCGGCGGTAAGCAAATTGGAGTGGGTCTAGGGTATCAGGTAAGGTGGAAGTGATATGATCCTTGACTAGTCTCTCAAAGCACTTCATGATGACAAAAGTGAGTGCTACGGTGCGATAGTAATTTAGCTCAGTTACGTTAGCTTTCTTGGGAACAGGAATAATGTTGGCCATCTTGAAGCATGTGAGCACAGCAGACTGGGATAGGTATTGATTGAATACGTCTGTAAACACACCAGCCAGCTGGTCTGCGCATGCTCTGAGGACGCTGCTGTCTGGGCCGGCAGCCTTGCGAGGGTTAACACATTTAAATGTTTTACTCACGTTGGCCATGGTGAAGGAGAACCCACAGGCTTTGGTAGTGGGACGTATCAGTGTATGTATGAGTTTCTTTTTTGTAATCTGTGATTGACTGTAGACCCTGCCACACACGTCTCATGTTTGAGCCGTTGAATTGAGATTCTACTTTGTTTGATTGCCTTGTGGGGGGAATAGCTACACTCTTTGTATTTGGTCATGTTTCCAATCGCCTTGCCATGATTAAAAGCGGTGGTTTGTGCTTTCAGTTTTGCATGAATGCTGCCATTAATCCACAGTTTCTGTTTAGGGAAGGTTCCGATAGTCACAGTGGGTACAACATCACCGATGCACTTGCTAATGAACTTGCTCACCGTGTGAGCATATACATCAATGTTATTGTCTGAGGCTACCTGGAACATAACCCAGTCCAAGTGATCAAAGCAGTCTTGACGTGTGGAATCCGATTGGTCAGACCAGCATTGGATAGACCTGAGCACGGGCGTTTCCTGTTTTAGTTTCTGTCTATAGGCTCGGAGCAACAAAATGGAGTCATGGTTAGATTTGCCGAAGGGAGGGCAAAGGAGGGCTTTGTATGCATCGCGTAAGTCAGAGTAGCAATGGTCCAGAATGCTACCAGCCCGTGTCGCGCATTCAATATGCTGATAGAATTTAGGAAGCCCTCAGGTTAGCTTTGTTAAAATCCCCAGCTACAATAAATGCAGCCTCAGGATATATAGTTTCCAGTTTACATAGAGTCCAGTGAAGTTCTTTCGGGGCTGTCGAGGTATCTGCTTTGGAGGAGGGATATACACGGCTGTGACTATCATCAAAGAGAATTCTCTTGGTCTATAATGCGGTTGGCATTTGACTGTAAGGAATTCTAGGTCAGGTGAACAAAAGGACTTCCTGTATGTTCCTGTATGTTGTTATGATCACACCGCGAGTCGTTAATCATAAGGCATACACCCCCGCCCTTCTTCTTAGCAGATGGTTGTTTGTTTCTGTGGGCACGATGAGTGAAGAAACCGGGTGGCTGTACCGACTCTGACAACATATCCCGAGTGAGCCATGTTTCCGTGAAACAGAGAATGTTACAATCTCTGATGTCTCTCTGGAAAGCATCTTGTGTCATAATTTCACCTTGTTGTCTAGAGATTGGACATTGGCGAGTAATATGCTCGGAAGCGGTGTATGGTGTGCTCACCTTCTAAGTCTGACCAGTAGGCCACTCCGTCTGTCTTTCCTGCGGCGACCACGTTGTATTTGGTCGGCCCCTGGCATAAGATCCCATGTCCAGGGTGGAGGTCCGAACAAAGGATCCACTGTATGTAATGACACTTGAGATTTTCTGGGCTAACAAGGCAAAAAATAATACAAACAAATTACTGCATAGTTTCCTAAGGACCTGAAGCGAGGCGACCATCTCTGTCGGTGCCATCTACAGTATCTAATATGTCATCTCACGTGACATTCACTGAGTATACAAAACATTAAAAACACTTGCTCTTTCCATGACATAGACTGACCAGGTGAATCCAGGTGAAAGTTATTATCCCTTATAGATGTCACTTGTTAAATCCACTTCAATCGGTGTAGATGAAGTGGAGAAGACTGGTTAAATAATTATTTTTAAGCCTTGAGACAATTGAGACATGGATCGTGTATGTGGCCATTCAGAGGGTGCATGGGCAAGACAAAAAATTGAAATTCCTTTGAACGGGGTATGGTAGTTGGTGCCAGGCGCACCGGTTTGTTTCAAGAACTGCAACGCTGCTGGGTTTTTCATGCTCAACAGTTTCCCGTGTGTATCAAGAATGGTCCACCATCCAAAGGACTTCCAACCAACTTGACACAACTGTGGAAAGCATTAGAGACAACATGGGCCACCATCCCTGTAGAAAGCTTTCGACACCTTGTTGAGTCCATGCCCTGATGAAATGAGGCTGTTCTGAGGGCAAACGGTGGGGGGGGGCGTAATTCTATTGAGACTATGATCCTATCTAACAATCCATCCATATCAGAGGGAGAGAGACCCTGGGATAACCTGTGCAGGCCGCAGAGAAGAACGAGAGACTGCGGTGGGGATTCTGCTGTGCTGTGAGAACCAGTGGAGGCTTCTGAGGGGAGGACGGCTCATAATTATTGCTGGAATGGTATCGAATACATCAACGACGTGGTTTCCATTCCAGCCATTATTAATAGCCGTCCCCCCTCAGCAGCCTCCACTGGTGAGAAGGTGGCGCGGAGTACCCTGTTCTTGTGGGCCCTGTTTTCCTTTCTCCTTGTGTTTGTACGAACAGCAGACAAGTGGAGGTTAGAACAACACTCTTCCTGGAGCCAAAGGATTTAGACTACAAGTCATTAGGACAGAGGTCAAGTTGAGAGAGCTAAACCCTTATAATTCCCCCCAAATGCCATAGTGAGGTAGGGCCCTTCTTCAGGTTCCAGCTTATTTTCTGTTTCCTTCCCAGAGAAGTCACTCCAGGTTCTAGTAGAAAAGTTAGAGTGACAGTCAGAGACGGACAGATGAGAGAGAAATGGAGGGATTGTGACAGGAAAAGGTTATTATTTGACAGATGAAAAAATGAATAAAATGAGTCTACAGGTGTGTAGTTCTACATTTTGAATAGCGTGTCATCGCAAAATCAACTTCTACTACCATGTTGATTGATTAGCTCTTTCTAGTGAGCCATCTTTGAGGTGTCTATCTTCCTTTCAAATACTCAGACAATCATTTGATTCTATTAAATGGGTCATTTTTGATTTATGAATTTTAGTGCTCACCCTCTCAAACCTCTGCATAGCAACTCTGTCAATCAGTTGAGATCCGTTTCTTATCACTACTCTGGACGGTTCTGACTTCGAATATGTGGACAACTACATATACCTAGGTGTCTGGCGAGACAGTAAACTCTCCTTCCAGACTCACATTAAACATCTCCAATCCAAAATTAAATCTAGAATCGGCTTCCTAATTCGCAACAAAGCCTTCTTCACTCATGCTGCCAAACATACACTCGTAAAACTGACTATCCTACCGATCCTTGACTTCGGCGATATCATTTACAAAATAGCCTACAACACTCTACTCAGCAAATTGGATGGAGTCTATCACAGTGCCATCCGTTTTGTCACCAAAGCCCCATATACTACCCACCACTGTGACCTGTATGCTCTTGTTGGCTGGTCTTCGCAACATATTAGTCGCCAAACCCACTGGCTCCAGGTCATCTATAAGCCTTATCTCAGCTCACTGGTCACCATAGCAACACCCACCCGAAGCACGTGCTCCAGCATGTATATTTCACTGGTCATACCCAAAGCCAACAGCTCCTTTGGCCACCTTTCCTTCCAGTTCTCTGCTGCCAATGTCTGGAACGAATTGCAAAAATTACTGAAATTGGAGACTTATATCTCCCTCACTAACTTTAAGTGTCAGCTGACAGAGCAGCTAACTATTCGCTGCAGCTGTACACAGCCCATCTGTAAATAGCCCATCCAACGAAATTCCTACCTCATCCCCATATTTGTTTTTGTTTTTCTGCTCTTTTGCACACCAGTATTTCTACTTGCACATCCTCATCTGCACATATATCACTTCAGTGTAAATTGCGCAATTGCAATTACTTCACCACTATTGGCCTATTTATTGCCTTACCTCCTTACTTCATTTGCACACACTGTATACAGATTTTTGTATTGTGTTATTGACTGTACGTTTGTTCATCCCATGTGGAACTCTGTGTTGTTTTTGTCCCACTGCTTTACTTTATCTTGACCAGGTCGTAGTTGTAAATGTGAACTTGTTCTCAACTGGCCTACCTGGTTAAATAAAAGTGAAATTAAAAATAAATAAAAATATGGGACCTTTTTGGTTCTACCTCAGGCACTACCTTAACTTTTTAATTCAAGCCTTGTCTACTAAATTAGTAACACATATTCCTAGACAGACAGACAGATTCACTGGCAACACCGAGCTTTCTTAATTAAATAAAAAACAGACATAGACTTCAATTGCCCAATCACCTCTCAACATGTGATGCATAACACTGGAAATCAAGTGGCCACATTCCCCAAAAATGTCATCTTTATAATTACCTTTATTACCAGAGAGTATATATTAACATATGTACTGGTATGACAATGTTTGATACTCACATATTATAGTTAATGACACTTCCATATAACAATAGCTGTGAATTTATTGAAATATTTTTCAATCCAAATCCAAGAAGTTAGGGTTACAGTTATTTTGGTTTTGTCTGGGTTTTTGTGTCTATCTTTTGAAGAACAGAAGATGCCATCCCTGGCATAAAAAAAGAAAAGGTTATTTTAATACTGTTATTCAGGATCTCTTACTTGTTTATGCTTGTCAACTTGATTTAAATTTTTGAAAGCAGGCAAACTAAAAAAACAGTTAACCATAGACATATTTCCCAAAGGCCACCTCAAATATGTAGTTAGAGAGTCAGACAGACAGACAGCCCTCTGGTCAGGGAACAAGGAATGCACTTTCCTTTGGGACGCATCTAAAATTGCCTAGTGATGAAAAATCATATTTACATTTTTGGGTAGATTTTCCCTTTGATCGTGGTAGGGTAAGATGTGACGCCTGTCTTTGAGCCCAGCATGTTCGTGTGAGCCGTAATGGGTAAACCCAGATAATATTTTCATAGCCACAGTAGGGCTATGCTATTGACCTCCACCTCGGCTTTCATGTGGCAAAATCCAAAAGCAAACCTTGTAACCCACAACATGTTAATAACTCAGTGGAGCCAGACATGAGCACAGAAGCTATGATGATGTCTGTTACCCACATTACATGGTGGAGTGGAGTCACACATATAGGTAAAAAAAAGTGTATTCAAACTTTCACTATTTGCTTCCTTCATTATTAGGTTGTTCGGATATCTGGTGGTCTAATTGTATGTCAAAATAGGTATTTTACTGTGTTGATATGTTTAAATGGACTTTCAATAAAGTATGATTTGATTAAAATGTCTTGTTGTGAGCTGTCTTCATTAGCTTTGTGCATATTTGAAAGGTCATTAAATGCAGTGGGGAAAGGGCTTCTATTTATAGATAGACTAACTGGCCAATTTTGAGAAGCATGTAATGAAACACTTAATATAAATGTTTGTATTTTTAATTGTTTTATTATTTTAGGGGGAATATCAGCTTTAATATTGCAGATAGATTGTAGCTTCTATCAATGTAATTGTCTACATAATTTCCAATCCTCCATATATAGTTAAAAAAAATATTTATATTATTTAAAACATGTATTTAAAAAATTATTTTTTTTAAAAATCAACATTTTCTTTCCTTAATATACATTCTTTATTGATGATGTATTTTAGTCCAGGAGTAGGCTTAATCTGGGTCTGAAAATGGACAAACACTGTGCTGATTATCTTGAACAATAAATTCTCATACCTTGTGTACACACAGCGTGTATCGTTGTAGTTCTACACTGAATATGACACGTGCCTGTTGATAGTCGGAGCTCATAGTTTGATGAGATATATGGCATCCATATTAGGAAGTCATCAAACAACACTGACATTCACATGGAAAAGATATGTTGCAACGAAGACTCAGCATCAATATTTGCTGTGTCAGATCTACATCTATGGGTGTTCTTTACTATACCACCTGTGGATAATGCAAAGATGAAGGATGTCTTATGGGTAATGTTCTCGACGTAGCCATGAGGCGTGATGCTGTGGGTGTCCTAAAATGGACACCGTACATTTCATCCCAATGCAGGCCTACTCAGGAGTACATTTTTCTCACCTATAGAGATCCTCAAACCCATAGATGAATAGCAGGCAAAAATACAGTATCTACAGTCACTCTCTCCAGCTTATTTCTTTTCACCTCCCATCTGTTTTGAGGAAGAGACAATATAGCCATGTAAGCGAGCAGCAGGCTCCGTATTTGGTTATATTTGCATGTTTGTTGTTGGCTTTTCTAGGGATGGTTGAGACTATGTTATGGGGGAATAGATCAGGCATCACTGTCTGGGATTGAAGGAGACTCGGAGGGGTCTGGGAAATGGGCCCTTCATTTGAAATAGACCTCTGTTTTATAAAGAGGCATTAGCTTTTATTGATGAGACTAATGTGTATATTTAAAGTAAATGATAAGGGTAGAGGCGGTGCTTCAGGGGAAGGGGTGATGAAAGGCTTGTATTAATGTACATGGCGGACTGCTGTTTTCCATTTGCAGTAACCGCTTCCCCCTTTCTCTCTCCTCAATAGTCACACACACACACACACACACACACACACACACACACACACACACACACACACACACACACACACACACACACACACACACACACACACACACACACACACACACACACACACACACACACACACACACACACACACACACACACACACACACACACACCTTTCCCTCCCTTACTCCCGTCGTACACATGTAAGTCATATACAAACCAGAAAGGGTTTTGGCGCCCAGGGACAGTGGCCTGGAATTGCCCCCAAGAAACCAAATCCACTCCATCAAATTGCCAGATGTCACTCCCAACCTCGATCAGTTGGACATTGGTTTCACCAGGCAGCAGGGAAGAGAAATCAGGTCCACCGCCACCACTACAGCCAAAATGGCATTAGAGAAAGAGAGAGCGAGAGAGAGAGAGATTGTGTGTGATTCAAATAATATTATAAGCTGGATGGTTTGAGCCCTGAATGGTGATTTGTTGAAAGCCGTGGTATATCAGACCGTATACCACTGGTATGAATAACATGTATTTTTAGTGCTCTGATAACGTTGGTAACCAGTTTATAATAGCAATAAGGCACCTTGGGGGTTAGTGGTATATTGCCATTATACTACAGCTAAGGGCTGTATCCAGGCACTCCACATTGCGTTGTGCATATGAACAACCCTTAGCTGTGGTATATTGGCCATATACCACATCCCCTCGGGCCTTATTGCTTGTAAGCCTGTTTGGGTGTAAGCCTGTTTAAGAACTAATTATTAAGTTACCAGAAAACGTGTGTTTAATGTCTATATCTAACTATATCCAAGGTGGCAAATAAGTATCTTTATACCCATCTGTATAGCACTTTGAAAGTTAAATAAATATGTTATTATCTTTGTTTGTGATGTTTTAATTACTTGTGCAACAGAGGTGGTTTGATGAAATATGCTCGCGTGATGAGTAGCTCCCCTAGCTCATGCATAAGATTTATCTCAGAGGGCACAGACAAGGCTGTGTATCTGTGAATAACTTTGACAAGATACGTTTCTTGTAGTTATCAATATTTGTGGTAGTGAAGCACAGTATAAACAATGACTATTGTGCCCAACAACAACAAAAAACAGTGAGATGGATATGGAGTCACTGGGTCATAAAGTTGAACTGGATTCTTAACGTCCCTGGACAGTTGTTGATTGAGTTCCTGGTGTCCTGTGGCCTATGCCGAATTCACTTTCTCATTTCTCATTTCCAGGTCATAGGCATGGATAAAAGGAAAAAATCAGGTTTCTTTCATGTGTTTTACATAAACCAGTACATCGTCATGTACCTGATTTAAAAAATCAATAGCAAATGGAAAAGACAAGAACAGTAAATATTTTTGGAAAACAAAAGATTGTATTCACAGTGTGGTTTAAGGATTGGGTTGAGTATGGAGGCTTCCAGAACACAGACAATGTGTTTTCAATCAAGTTTATTCTCTTTTGCCATGATTATGTCACTAATTACATTTCAGGCTTTTCCATTATGAAAATGGATGTTGTTTTCGCTGGGACAGAGACATTTTATCACATTTCCACGCCTTAATTAATTCGTTATGCTAAATAACTTGGAAAAGGCCCTTGATTGTCCGAACAACAAAAAGCTTTTGCGTAATCAAATCCAGCCCATATCAATTAGAAACTATCTGAATTGGTGGTAAGCGTACTTGAGTCTAGGTAAATAGGCTTTAACGAAACATTAGTATAGCATTCAATGTATTTCCATGGGATATTTAAACAATATTATCTGAAATATAAACAAATAAATGATGAAGAACTAACAGGAAGGTATATTTAGTCAGAATGAATGACAATTTAGGAAGCAGTGAAGCAAAGTAAGTAAAAAGTATACATTCAAGCAAATGTGATGGCTGATTTTCCCCACCAACTTTCATAGTTACATAGAATATGAATAAATTGGTAGAATTACATGTAACTACACTGGTTAACCAGTGCATTGAATTACATTGGAATTGGTCCAGTTTCCTTTCATTGTGATTCAGTTTCATGTACCTTTTCTTCAGTATACAGTATACAATTGAATAGTGCATAGGTGATGCCGAAAGATGTCTTTGAAAGAGCACAGATGTCACATAAATGTTTGAAAAGGAGAGATAAAATACGATAATTTAGGCTAATGCCCAATGCGGGAATCAAACCCAATATAGGGTGCAAAGCGCCATCATCCAACCAATGGACCTTCTGGTTTAGTTGATGTATTATTAAGGGACATGTGGTGACACTTCTGGTCAATGGTCTATTTTGTAAGATGAAATATGAAGCAGACATCAGAGTTCACCAATGTCACAAGCACGAACGCAAGCATGCACGCACACACGCACACACGCACAGAGTGCTGCATTGTTCCACTGAGATCTATTCTGACATTAATTTCCTCTCGAGAGCACACACAATATACGAAATATACAACTACACATGTGCACACATTTACAGTAGATACAGATACTGTGGACTACACACACACACACACACACACACACACACACACACACACACACACACACACACACACACACACACACACACACACACACACACACACACACACACACACACACACACACACACAGACACACACATTTACAGACACCAACAATGAGCTTGTGCAATTTTCCCATCATAGACAGGAAGTGGTTTCTTAGCCATCATCATTCCCAAGTTGCTATGGGTAACATGATGTTTCCTTACCCCCCCTGTCTATCCCTCTCCCCTCGTCTCTCCCTCTCCCTCTCCCCTTGTTTGTTTGTTTCCCGATGTTTTTATTTAAAACATCAAAAGGCAGCCCCCTTCCCTTTCAACGGCCCCCTCAGCCCCAGAGCCTTCAGGATGATTTGTAAACTTCAAAAGGCTAAGAACCCCAGTCTGGTCTCCTCAGCTCATTTAGGTAATTCAATAAGCCAGGGGGGACAAGCTCAGCAGCGCACTGCTTACCCCTGCCCCCGCTGCCGCCACCACTCCGTTGTCCTCACTCTCGCCAACTGAAGCCTCTCTGGACTATGGGGAACATATGTCAGCTACGCTGGACCAAACTCCCACAAAATAAGCATTTATTTATTGATGTCTTGTTCAGAGTGTCTTTTGGAGGGGTGGGAGGGTGAGGTGGGGTTAGCCACTGATGGTGTTTGTTTTCAGAGTGCATGTCATGTTTGTTGGGTATCCCTGTCAATGCAACGTCCGTTAAGCTGTGAAGTTCAGTCCTTGTGCCGTTGTACAAAAAGTACACTTTAGCTCTACTGGAAGGAAATAATATACAACCAAATGTATATGGGGACAAGCCACTAACCAACTGTACCCATACCTTTGGTGGCCTCACTTCCGTGTTGGGATAATATACAGTGAGCTCCAAAAGTATTGGGACAGTGACACATTATGTGTTGTTTTGGCGCTATACTCCAGCACGTTGGATTTTAAATGATACCATGACTTTGAGGTTAAAAGTCCAGACTGTCAGCCTTCATCAGAGGGAATTTTAATCTACAGTTGAAGTCGGAAGTTTACATACACTTAGGTTGGAGTCATTAAAACTTGATTTTCAACCACTCCACAAATTTCTTGTTTACAAACTATAGTTTTGGCAGTCGATTATGACATCTACTTTGTGCATGACACAAGTAATTTTTACAAAAATTGTTTACAGACAGATAATTTCACTTATAATTCACTGTATCATAATTACAGTGGGTCAGAAGTTTACATACACTAAGTTGACTGTGCCTTTAAACAGCTTGGAAAATTCCAGAAAATTATGTCATGGCTTTAGAAGCTTCTGATAGGCTAATTGACATAATTTGAGTCAATTGGAGGTGTACCTGTGGATATATTTCAAGGCCTACCTTCAAACTCAGTGCCGCTTTGCTTGACATCATGGGAAAATCAAAAGAAATCAGCCAAAATTGTAGACCTCCACAAGTCTTGTTCATCCTTGGGAGAAATTTCCAAATGCCTGAAGGTACCATGTTCATCTGTACAAGCAATAGTACGCAAGTATAAACACCATGGGACCACGCAGCCGTCATATCGCTCAGGAAGGAGACGCGTTCTGTCTCCTAGAGATGAACGTACTTTGGTGCGAGAAGTGCAAATCAATCCCAGAACAACAGCAAAGGACCTTGTGAAGATGCTGGAGGAAACAGGTACAAAAGTATCTATATCCATAGTAAAATTAGTCCTATATCTATATATCCTGAAAGGCTGCTCAGCAAGGAAGAAGCCACTTCTCCAAAACCACCATAAAAAAGACAGACTACGGTTTGCAACTGCACATGGGGACAAAGATCGTACTTTATGTTTGGAGGAAAAAGGGTGAGGCTTGCAAGCCGAAGAACACCAGCCCAACCATGAAGCACGGGGGTGGCAGCATCATGTTGTGGGGTGGCTGCAGGAGGGACTGGTGCACTTCACAAAATAGATGGCATCATGAGGACAGAACATTTTGTGGAAATATTGAAGCATCATCTCAAGACATCTGTCAGGAAGTTAATACTTCGCAAATGGGTCTTCCAAATGGACAAAGACCCCAAGCATACTTCCAAAGTTGTGGGAAAATGGCTTAAGGACAACAAAGTCAGGGTATTGGAGTTGCCATCACAAAGCCCTGACCTCAATCCTATAGAAAATGTGTGGGCGGAACTGAAAGAGCATGTGCGAGCAAAGAGGCCTACAAACCTGATTCAGTTACACCAGCTCTGTCAGGAGGAATGGGCCAAAATTCATCCAACTCATTGTGGGAAGCTTGTGGACGGCTAACCTAAGCATTTGACCCAAGTTAAACAATTTAAAGGCAATGCTACTAAATACTAATTGAGTGTATGTCAACTTATGATCCACTGGGAATGTGATGAAAGAAATAAAAGCTGAAATTAATCATTCTCTCTACTCCTATGACAGGGAATTTTTACTTGGATTAAATTTTAGGAATTGTGAAAAACTGAGTTTAAATATATTTGGCTATGTTGTATGTAAACCTCCGACTTCAACTGTATATTAGATGAACCGTTTAGAAATGACATCACTTTTTGCTCCTTGTCCCCCCATTTTTGGTGGACCATTAGTATTGGTATTAATGTATTTTGTCATTTTGGAGTCACCCTTATTGTACATTTAAATACAATATATTTCTAAACACTTCTACATTAATGTGGATGCTACCATGATTACAGATCATCCTAAATGAATCATGAATAATGATGAGTGGGAAAGTTATAATACCGCACCAAAACTGCTAACCTCCTATGTAATTGGAGTGGTGAGAGGTTAGCATGTCTTGGTGGTATGATATTTGTGCATCTGTAACTTGTGGTGGTGGAAGAAGGCTGTTACAGATATCCACCATTCCCCTAGCACTGTGTCCAGACAAAGCGGGTGACACAGGGGCTAATTAGGCAATGTAGCGAATGTCCATAAATGCTGGAGGTGCATAAATCTCAGTTTATCAAAACCACTCAGACATCGGTGGCCTCTTCCTGTGGTAGGTTGTCTTAGTCCAGCTCCGTGATGGGTTGTCTTAGTCCAGCTCCGTGATGGGTTGTCTTAGTCCAGCTCCGTGATGGGTTGTCTTAGTCCAGCTCCGTGGTGGGTTGTCTTACTTCAGCTCTGTGACATGTTGTCTTAGTCCAGCTCCGTGACGGGTTGTCTTAGTCCAGCTCCGTGACGGGTTGTCTTAGTCCAGCTCTGTGACGGGTTGTTCTTATTGCTGTTGCATTGTCGAGAGGGAACCTGCAAGTAAGCATTTAATTTGAAGATGTATACCCTTGAGTATTAGTGATGTGCTGGTTGTCTTATAACCTGCAGTCCCCTTGGTTATATGTGGGGCGCGCAGGTTTAGGGTCATGAAATATTGTGTGGATGAAGGGCAGTAAGTGGAGGGTTGAATAAAGAGAAAACAATACCTTAAAAAATCCATAAATGTATCATTCTGGTGCAATTTATATCTATAGACTACATTTAGTTTTTTTTCATTGTTTTAGGCTGTCTGGCATTACTGTAAAAGCCTAAGGTTTAGGGCCTAACTGTACTGGCGCCAAATAGCCTACACGCCAATCACCAAACGCTTTTGGGAATGGTCAGAAAAAATGTAGTCGAGATATAATCCACAGAGGCAAAAAGAACAATGTCGGAGTTTAATGCACTATGAGAAAAGCTGAAAATAAAGAGAAGGGTGGGACAGAAAAGTAATGTTTGGGAAAGATTTGGTGGAGTAATAACATAGGATGATAGCAGTACCTGCTATATTATGTGTGACGATTGTAAGGCGCAATACACATTCGTCAGTCACAAGATGGGGACTTCAAATAGGCCTATGGCACGTCAAGAGAACTGTAGCCTATTGTTTAGATTGGTTAAATAGTAACTGAAATCTGGACACTGACTGTAAGTAGATCTAAAACCTCACATAGCCTTAATATTAACTCCTGCAGAATTAAACATTTCACTTGCAGTAAAATTATACACCAAACATTTTGACTTGGGGACAGGAGTTGAGTATATGACTTATTTCTTTCAACATCTTGAGAGAATGTGAATCCCTCTCTAGAGGTGCTACCTATATCAGCATCATGAAAGCTGATAGTACAGTATTTCAACCACCAAAAATATGCATCCGAGCCATACTGTACTTATTTCCACAGCTTTCTATTTCCTTACAACCGGTCAAACTGATGTTTTTTTGTTAGACTATAGCATTTTCTAAACGTCTTTGCTTCACGAAAGAAGCAGAGATGATACAAAACTTGACCAATGTCACCTAGATTTATGACATTCTAGTGAGCAGGGGTTTATTTAGTCATCTAGGGCAATATATAATGACAGAAGAGATGCTGCATGTATCTAATGATAGACAAATTTACAAACAAATAGCTTATCAAAATGTTGGAATTGATAAGCAGAATCATATCAAAATCAGGCAAGAAAAAAATCCTGAACCCTCTTTCTGCTGTCTATGACTGTAGCCTACAGCACATTTTCTATATTAGCGGGTTGGGGTTGGGCGGTTGCAGGTGAACAAACAGCTGACTTGCGCACCACTAATGCGTATCCTATACATATGACTAATAAAACATGAAACCAGAAACTATTGCATTTTTCATCTAGCCTAATTTTATCCAGCTAATAACCTAATCACCGATCAAGAAACATTATGGACAAAACTTTCAAATCCTGTTGCTGGAGGATTATTTTGTTGAGGCAATACTGGTCCAGTGAATATCCTACAGCTGTTGTTGTTCTGCTCTTATTGAGAGTGCAATTCCATCACCAAAGAAAACCCAGTCCCTGTGCATAACTGCAGCAACAAAGACATGCATTTGGGGCCGTATTAAATCAAATCAAATTGTCTTTGTCACACGCTTCATAAACAACAAGTGTAGACTAACAGTAAAATGATTACTCGCAGGCCCTTCTTAACAATGCAGAGAGATACAAAAAAATAGAATAATAATAATAATAATAGCACATGGAATAAATACACAATGAGTAACCTTGGCTATATACAGTACATGGTACCTGTACCGAATCGATGTGCCGAATCGATATGAGGTAATTGAGATAGATACAGTATGTACATATAGGTAGGGATAAAGTGACTAGGCAACAGGATAGATAATAAACAGTAGCAGCAGCATATGTGATGAGGCAAAAGAGTTAGTGGAAAAGGGTCAATGCAGATGGTCCGGTTAGCTATTCTCAATGATTTAACTAACTTAGCAGTCTTATGGCTTCAGGGTAGAAGGTGTTCATGGTCCAGTTGGTTCCAGACTTGCTGCATCGGTACCACTTGCCATGCAGTAGCAGAGAGGGCATTTTATAACTTGGGTGGCTGGAGTCTTTGACAATTTTCTAGGGCCTTCCTCTGACACCGCCTGGTATAGAGGTCCTGGATGGCAGGGAGTTCGGCCTGAGTGATGTACTGGGCCGCACACACTACTCTCTGTAGCGTCTTGCCGTTGGATGCCAAGCAGTTGCGATACCAAGCGATGATGCAGCCAGTCAAGATGCTCTCAATGGTGCAGTTGTATAACATTTTGAGGATCTGAGGGCCCATGCCAAATCTTTTCAGCTTCCTGAGGGGGAAGTGGCGTTGTCGTGCCTTCTTTATGACTGTGTTGGTGTGTGTGGACCATGATAATTCCTTAGTGATATGGATACCGAGGAATGTGAAGCTCTCGACTTGCTTTACTACAGCCCAGTCAATCAAATCAAATGTATTTATAAGGCCCTTTTTGGATCAGTAGATGTCACAAAGTGCATATATAGAAACCCAGTCTAAAACCTCAAACAGCAAGCAATGCAGATGTAGAAGCATGGTTGCTAGGAAAAACTACCTAGAAAGGCAGGAACCTAGGAAGAAACCTAAAGACGAACCAGGCTCTGAGGGATTGCCAGTCATCTTCTGGCTGTGCCTGGTGTAAGTTATAAGAGTACATAGCCATCAAGGCCAGATTGTTCTTCAAGATGTTCTTTTGTCCAGCTAGGTCAAATAATAATCACTGTGCTTGTAGAGGATGCAGCAGGTCAGCACCTCATGAGTAAATGTCAGTTGGCTTTTCATAGCCTATCATTCAGAGGTCGAGACAGCAGGTGCGGTAGAGAGAGAGAAAGGGAGGGAGGGAAAGAGAGAGAAAGGGATGAAAACAGCAGGTCCAGGGCCTCCCGAGTGGCGCAGTGGTCTAAGGCACAGTATCGCAGTGCAAGAACCGTCACTACAGATCCGGGTTTGATCCCAGGCTGTGTCGCAGCCAACCGTGACCGGAGCATAATTGGCCCAGCATCGTCCAGAGTAAAGGGAGGGTTTGGCCGACCAGGATCTCCTTGTCCCATCATGCTCTAGTGACTCCTTGTGGCGAGCCTGGCACACGCTGACTTCGGTCGCCAGTTGTACAGTGTTTCCTCCGACACATTGTTGCGGCTGGCTTCCGGGTTTAAGCGAGCAGTGTGTCAAGGAGCAGTGCGGCTTGGCAGGGTCATGTTTCAGGGGACGCATGGCTCTTGACCTTCACCTCTCTCGAGTTTGTATAGGAGTTGCAGCGATGGGACAAGACTGTAAATACCAATTTTTGGAGAAAAGGGGTCAAAAGTACTAAAAAATAAATAAATAAAAATATGCAGGTCTGGCGCAAGGTAGCATGTCCAAGAAACACAAGCAGAGCAGTTGTAACTGGAGCAGCAGCAGGATAAGGTAGCGCGTCTGGTCAACAGGTCAGGCACGACCAGGTGGACTGGGGACAGCCAGGAATTATCAGGCCAGGAATTATCAGGCCAATTATCAGGCCACTGTTGCCCTGTCCGACGATACCTCTGGTGGGTAGAAATCCCTGCCTCCGGCTGTTTGCTTAGAAAGTCTAAGGACAATAAGGAGGCCGGCGCCTTGTGACCATAGCATTCTTGTAGGTATGTAAGACAGGACCAAATTGGAGAGATAGGTAGGAGAAAGTCCATGTTTAGCAGTAAAACCTTGAAATCAACCCTAGCCTTAACAGGAAGCCAGTGGATGTGGGTGGAGGTGTGCTCGGCCCTCTGTTTCCTGTTGTCCACGATCTGCTCCTTTGTTTTGCTGATGTATAGGGAGAGGTTGCTGTCCTGGCACCACACTGCCAGGTCACTGACTTCCTCCCTATAGACTGTCTCTTCGTCATCGATGATCAGGCCAGCCACTGTCATGTAGTCAGAAAACGTAATGATGCTTGAGTCTTGGGTGCGCAGTCGTGGGTGAACAGGAATTACAGGAGGGGACTAAGCATGCACTCCTGAGTGGCCCCCGTGTTGAGGGTCAGTGTGGTGGGTATGTTGTTGCCTATCCTCACCACCTGGGGGAGACCCGTCAGGAATTCCAGGATCCAGTTGCAGGGAGGTGTTCAGTCCCAGGGTTCTGAGCTTAGTGATGAGCTTGGAGGGCACTATGGTGTTGAATGCTGACCTATATGCAATGAGCAGCATTCTCACGTAGGTGTTCCTCTTGTCCAGGTGGGAGGGCCAAGTGGAGTGTAATAGAGATTGCGTCTTTTGTGGATCTGTTGGGGCGGTATGTGAATTGGAGCGGGTTCAGGGTCTCTGGGATGACGGTGTTGACATGAGCCATGACCAGCCTTTTAAAGCATTTCATGACTACTGATGTGAGTGCTATGGGGCAACACTTGCCAGCTGGTCAGCACATGCTATGAGTACGCGTCCTGGTAATCCGTCTGGCCCCGCGGCCTTGTGAATGTTAAACCGGTTTAAAAGTCGTACTCACATCGACTACAGAGAGCGAGATCACACAGTCGTCCGGAACAGCTGGTGTGGCACGGTTCTGCGTTGCTTGTCTCGAAGCACGCATAGAAAGAATTTAGCTAATTTGGTAGGCTTGTGACGGTAGGTATGTAGGTACAAAGTCGTCAATGCACTTATTAATGAAGCCGGTGACTGATGTGGTAAACTCCTCAATGTTATCGGATGAAAAACAGTCCTACACATTAGCATCTGCTTCATCGGACCACTTCCGTATTGAGCGAGCCACTGTTTCTTCCTGTTTGACTTTTTCTTGTAAGCAGGAATCAGGTGGATGGAGTTATGGTCAAATTTGCCAAATGGAGGGCAAGAATGAGATTGGTATGTGTTTCTGTATGTGGAGTAAAGGTGATCTAAAGTTTTTTCACCTCTAGTTGCACAGATGACATGCTGGTAAAAATGAGGTAAGACGGATTTCAGTTTCTCTGCATTAAAAATATCAGCCACTCGGAGCATCGCATCTGAATGTGCATTTTCTTGTTTGCTTATGGCCTGAAACAGCATGTTGAGTGTGGTCTTAGTGCCAGCATTGGTTTCTTGTGGTAAATAGACAGCTACGAAAAATATAGACGAAAACTCTCTTGGTAAGTGGCATGGTGGGCATCATGAGGTATTCTAACTCAGGCGAGGAAAACCTTGAGACTTCCTTAACATTAGAGATCACACACCAGCGTTGTTAACAAAGAGAGACACACTTTCCATCTTAACCTTTCCCGAAGCTGCAGTTCGCTTTTGACAAAGTAAAGAAAAACCAGCTAGATGTATATTATCCATGTCCTTGTTGAGCCACGACCCCAAAAAACAGGATATTACAGCTCTTCAGGTGCCGTTGATAGGATAGTCTCAATCAGCGCTCGTCCAGTTTGTTCTCTAGTGATTGTACTACAATCACCAATAGAATGGAGGGTAGAAGAGGTTTATTTATATATTCTCGTCAGGGAACCCACTCATTTGCCTTTCTTGCGACGTCTCTTTCGAGTTACGCAGAGTGGAAGTTACACAGAGTCTAAATCGGGTTTAGTGATCACTGTTCTGATGTTCAGAAACAGTTTTTGGTCATAGGAAATGATGGCGGAAATATTATGTACAAAAAAAGTTCAGATCAGAAGCGATCCACTGCAGTGCCATCTTTATTAATTATGCAGCGTGAGGCCTTTTGTGGTGTTGTCTGTAGATTATTCCCTGTGTGGCCATTTTAATTATATTTTGATGTATGTTAGCTGTCAGTCAAACTGCGCAGAAGTTCAACCAAAACACAACTTGACGTTTAAGTTAAGGCATTCATTCTGAGTGGTAAAGGGTTAAGGTTTTGGATAGTGTTAAAACAGAAAAAATGTAAATGAGTGCCAGCACTGGGATTTAACTCGTTACCCTCTGAGCCATAGCTTGCCATTTAAGCCCATCCTACCCCATCAACACTGCCTTAGCATGTCGCGAGCCTACTAGATAGGTTTTGCCCCTAGTGGACGGTATGAAATTGTAATAATAATGACTCATGGGCCTTGGAATCTGATACCAGCAGTTATACACCCAGGAGACATATTCGTATGAGAACGGCTTGGTGTAGCTTCCCTGTGCCTCGAATCAGATCCAAGATCATTTTATTGGATAAGATCATTTTCTTGGATCTTTTGAAACCAACAAGATAACCTGGATTAATTCATGTAGCTGAGAACGAAATGTATAATTTGTCCACATCAAGTGCAAGTTTCCCCTGACACCACTCTGGCTCCCCCCCCCCTCAATCCACTACTCCGCTCCACCCCGAAAGGAGGGCAGTAAATGGTAAATGTTATCTATTTTCCATCAACCATGACAGTAAGAACACCAACATATTTATCTGATGGAGAAGAAAAAACTCTAAACCATTCAACTGCCTGATTGTTCTTACAGTCCTCTGAACTTTTCAAAGCAACATTTAATTGGGAGGAAATTAGAGGGCTCTTCCGCAGGAAGGAAAGGATTTTAATCACCATGTCGTTAACCTCTGTAGGTCTAATCCTTTAGATCGCAATATCTACTAAGCTAACATATGGAATTGTTTTAAGATGATCATAAAATATATACCTTCGTCATTTGATTTAGGTAGAAAAAAATACAAATTCTTTGATGAAATATTAAATTTGGTCCTTACTGCTGTAGCCCATAGATTTGAATTTACATTTGAGACATTTAGCAGATGCTCTTATCCAGAGTAACTTACAGTTACTGTATTAATCTTTGAGCAGAGCCTGAAGGTAGAGAGGGGCAGTTCTTCTTGCTGCTCCATAGGCAAGTACCATGGTCTTGTAGTGGATGCGATTTTCGAATGGAAGCCAGTGGAGTGTGCGGAGGAGGGGGATAACATGGGACAATTTGGGAAGGTTGAATAACAGGTGGGCTGTAGCGTTCTGGATAAATTGCAGGGGATTGATGGCACACGGAGAGCCCAACCAACAGTGAGTTGCAGTAGAAATGACAAGTGCCTGGATCAGGACCTGTGCCGCTTCCTGTGCGAGTCATACTCTACAGATGTTGTAGAGCATGAACCTGCAGGAGGGAGTCACTGCTTTGATGTTTGCAGAGAACGAAAGGGTGATGTCCAGGGTCACGCTAAGGTTCTCTGGGAGGGGGACACCGTCGATTTGTCAAACTTGATGGCGAGGTCTTGGAGTGGGCAGACCTTCCCTGGGAGGAAAAGCAGCTTGAGGTGGTGGGCCCACATCCAAGCTGAGATATCTGCCAGAAACACAGAGATGCATGTCACCACCTGGGTGTCAGAAGAGGGGAAGGAGAAATGTAGTTGAGTGTCATCTGCATATCAATGATAGGAGAGTATGTGGTGTAGTTCCTCACAGATCCTCTCCACATCGCCCGGTAGGAGCGGCCTGCCAGGTAGGATGCAATCCAAGAGTGTGCAGAGCCTGAGACGCCCAGCCCTGTGAGGCTGGAGATGAGGATATGATGGTTCACAGTGTTGAAGGCAGTGGATAGATCTAGGAGGATGAGAACAGAGGAGAGAGAGTCAACGTTGGCAGTGCGGGGAGCCTGCGTGAGAAGAGCAGTCTCGGTTGAGTGACCCATCTTGAAGCCTGACTGGTTTGGTTCAAGAAGATCGTTCTGAGAGAGAATGTGAGAAAAGTGGTCAGAGGCAGCACGCTCAAGCATTTTGGAAAGGAAAGAAAGAAGGGATACTGGTCTGTAGTTTTTGACATCGGGGGGTTGAGTCTTGGTTTCTTGAGGAGTGAGCGACTAGGGCCATTTTTAAGTCAGGGGGGATGCAGCCAGTGGTCAGGCAGGAGTTGATGTAAGAAGCGAGGAATGGTAGAAGGTCTCCAGAGATGGTCTGGAGAAGGGAGGAGGTGATGGGGTCGAGTGGGCAGGTTGTCAGGTGGCCGGATCACTAGTCGCAGGATTTCATCTGGAGAAAGTGGGGGAGAACGAGATCAAGCCAAAGGGTAGTTATGTGTGAGTGGGACCAGTGGATTCAATAGGCTGAATGAATAATGAATGGATGTCGTCAACCTTCTTTTCAAAGTGGTTGACAAAGTCGTCCATATAAAGGGAGAGAGGGGATTAAAGATTAAGGAGGGAGGAGATGGTTGAAAAGTTTGAGTTTCCTAGGGTTAGAGGCAGAACCTTGACATTTACAGTGATAGAAAGTGGCTTTGCAGTGGATACAGAGGAAATAAGGTAGAGAGGAGGGAGTGAAAAGGATGATAGGTCCTCCGGAAGTTTAGTTTTCCTCCATTTTCCCTCAGCTGCCCGCAGCCCTGTTCTGTAATTTTGCAATGAGTCACTCATACAAACACATTGAATAACACATTCATGAATGGCAAAACAGAAAGTCACAAAATGTATCATAAGGAACAAGGTTTTCAAATGTCTGTCCTTCATCTGAGAGATATAAAATTATTTAGACATGTTTGGTCACATTATGGACATTTAGCATTTTTTACAGCCCAGTACTGGGTTACATTCAGACAACTCCCCTAAAGCTTGTGTGCAGTGTAGAGCAGAACAACAGACACCTCTGTGAAAGTTTCCTCTTTAGTTCATAGCTACAACAGTTCTATCTGGACAGTCAGTTTTGTGAGAAGACCTTTTCGAAATGAGGAAGTCCACGACAGAGATTTCAGACGACTGCCATAAAGCTTGTGGATGTCTTAGAGCCAAAAAAACGACACTGTCCGGTTCGTGATAATCTCCCGATTCAATATTGATGACATACTGTATTAGTTTAGCTCACACGGTTTGGGTTTTACAGATGATTTCGTAACGACATTCTTGTCCGGATCCTCTCGTGTATAACAAGCAAGCTTTCACAAGCCCCATATTATGAAATTGCCGCAAATGATATTGACTGAAAGAGGGGATTGGGCCAAAGCCACTACAATAAACTATAAGTCTCTAGCATAAACACATGGGGAGCTATTCAATTTTCAAAATTACATCACAGTGTGACGCAACGCATGGGTTTTAATGTTGAAAGATCGTAAGGGCATTGGCACTCATCAGCCACCCTGCGCCAATCAACCAACCGGACCTCGCCAGGGGGTTGAATTTAAATCATGAAAAACATTTAAACAGCTAACAGAACCCCAGAAAACATGTTTGCATTCTGCTTCTTCAAATATTATGAGTGGCTGACATTGCCACCACCACTGCAGCCGCCATTGGAGCCAAGGGAGAGAAGCTCTCTAATTAACGTAATTATTGGTAGTTAACAAACTGCGTTTTTGTGTACATTTTGGAGTATGCCAGGATGGAGGAGCAGGAGGGACACGCTGGGCTGCTTTGCTAACTATGTGTTCCATGGTAATTAATGCTGTGGCTCAGCCTTGTTAAAGCCCAGTTGTACCAGAAAGATTGAGTTGTAATTTGGGCCCAGATTGACACGGGTCCACACTGAGGGTGGCAGTCTACAGTCTGGGAGCCACTATGGAATGGTGAAGTTTTGAAGTTAATGTGCTCGGGCCGTAGTCAAATGGAAAATGATTTTGTTCACTTTTCTGATGCTTTTGAAAGTTTTGGCGAGAAACTTACTTGGAGAGACATTATGTGATTTGACCTACAGAGTTGCTAAGCAAGTGGTTATCAAGATGGAGACACTCAAGGGAACTGCATTTCACATACAGTAAAATATTTCAGCGTAGAAAAATTGTATAGTTAGCATCGTGCAGGGACGTCATCTTCTGATGACTGACACAGAGAATACACAGGAATGAAACTGCCAACTGCAGGATGCTTTGGGATGGACACAGTAATTTGACCAGAGCCAGTATTACATATTTTATCTCACCACTGCAGAATCATAGACTGTCAGCTTAAATGAGTGAGAGTGTGGGGATGTGAGAGGGGGAATAAGTGAGTGAAAGAAAGATGCAGAACGGTGGGAGAGGAAGAGAGAAAGAGAGAGAGAGTGTGTGTGTGTGTGTGTGTGTGTGTGTGTGTGTGTGTGTGTGTGTGTGTGTGTGTGTGTGTGTGTGTGTGTGTGTGTGTGTGTGTGTGTGTGTGTGTGTGTGTGTGTGTGTGTGTGTGTGTGTGTGTGTGTGTGTGTTTGCGCATTAGAGCAAGAGAGGGTGGGGAGACTGTTATAAGTCCTGGCCTGTAAATGTCATGTTTGGAAGGAGATTTCCGTTTTTGCCTTCTAATTGGTGTCGGGGGATTTGGGTTTTTACAAGAGAGTGGGGGAAAGAGAGAAAAAAAAGAGGGAGAGAGAGACAAAAGTGAAAAACGAAACCCACAAGAGTGCACTACTTAAGTTGAGTTGCACTGAACCCAGACTGAGTTTTAATGGCCCCTGCCCCAGTAGACCATACCTCGCTTCATTACTGCGGGAAAAAGGGGTCACCCTCAAATAATAATCACCAGCTTTTATTTGGCAGCTTAAGAAAAATATTGTGTCAACACGTAAAAAAGGTTAGGGGCGATCATAAAGTATTTTGGACTCTCCAAAGGGGAGTCGCTTTGACAATTTCAATTTGGGGAATAAAATCCGTCGTTAAAGACAACGAAGAAAGACTGCTGCGGCAGCATGATCTCAATATCTCTTCACTTTGTTGAAGAAATGCAGAGGGTGAGAAAATGGTTTCTTCTTACCTTTCTATGCCTTGTTTTCATAGGACTGACTTAATTTGGAGTTGGCTTCAAAGTGGAGTGAGGTTGTTGTTTCCCATCAATATGTGATCCTTTGTATGCCTGGTTATAAAATGAAAATCTGAAAACACTTTATTTTCACACACTGAATTTCATCTGTAACCCCCACCCCTCTCTTGGGTCTCGACAGTGAGTGGGTTACTATGCTGTTTATAGTATTTCAAATTCTGTCTCCAAGTGTTTGCTTTGGCAGTTATCGCAGGCCTTTCCGTAGCAATTACAGGCTTGCAGGGTTTCTCAAATGGGCCTTTTGAAGAAATACCACTTTTCTTTCAGAGCTAAAGGGGAAAAAGGAGACATGTGGCCAACAGTCAATCACACAGACCCAACTCTTCCTCTGTCTGACGCACTTTGCTACTAAAATATCTATACCTTCTTTCATTGTGTGTTGGCCACAAGCGCTAATATGTTTACACATAGATGCATACAGGCGCACAGCCAGGTCAGCCGTGATACGAGTCAGAATTCGACGCCCATACTTGTCTGAGGACCTCGGGAGATGATGTGGAAACCGACCACAAGGGGCACAGTGACAGCTGTTCCCTTCAAGTAGGTTTTGGTTTTGCTTGGAATTGTGGACAGGGATGGTGGAAGTGTGTTAGCATTTGCCTATGGTTCAAAAAGTAAAATTTTCAAATCCAGTGATAGAAAGTTGATTTTAGTTTTAAGCCAATCCCAAACCTTAACCCTTACCTTAACCATTCAGAGTTAATGCCTAAACTTAACTCTAACCTTAAACATTTGGAGTAAATGCCTAAACTTAACCTTAAGCACTTTGAAATTTGACATTTGTGAAAAACAGATGAACGTCTAATTCTGATGTGAAACTGAGAGCTTGTTGTGCACACACACACACACACACACACACACACACACACACACACACACACACACACACACACACACACACACACACACACACACACACACACACACATATACACACACACATACACACACACACACTAGGTACACCTGTCAACTTCATTACGCGCACCTGCCGACTCATTGAACCCACCTGAACTCCATCATTATTTGATTGCCTCCCCTTTATCTGTCTGTTTCCTCTGTTCCATCCCTGTGTCAGCATTGATGTCATCCTTTTGTCCCCTGTCCGGACGCTGTTCCTGTCCTGTTTTATGTCCGTATTTTATTAAATGTCCCCCTGTATCTGCTTCCTGTCTCCAGCGTTGATTCTCACAGAATGCTGACACCAAAATTGGAAGCATCAGGGGGGCCTTGTTTTTTGTTTATGACGTTGAGTCCGGGTGCTGTCACCGATGGAACTGGGTGTGCCTCAGCTCACTCGTCGCGCTTTCACGCCATAGCTGGATCGAGAGGTTTTTCTTGCCCCGGTGGGCTCGGCAGGCGCCCACCCCACGTCATGCTTCAGTCGGCCATCAGGCTCCCACGCCTCAGCTGGTTTGTCAGTCTTTCATGCTTCAACCGGATCGTCAGCCTCCCATGCCTCTGCCAGTTCGTCGGACTTCTACGCCCCAGGCGGCTTGTCCGGCATCCATGCCGCGTCCAGCCCGTCAGTCTCGCCCAGGTGGGACACCGGATGGCGCCCCTCTGTCACGCCTGCTCCCACTCTCCCTCTCTGGCGCTCGAGGGTGCCAGGCTGCCCTTCATTACGCACACCTGTTACCATCATTACGCGCAGCAGCACTGACTGCACACACCTGGATTCCTTCCCGTTGCTGATTACCCTGTCTATAATTGTCTGCTTCACCGTTTGGTCCTGGTGTCTGCATTAACCTTTCTAGCCCTCGACAACATTCCGCTGAAAAGGTAGCGCGCGGAATTCAAAAATATTTTTTAGAAATATGTAACTTTCACACATTAACAAGTCCAATACAACAAATGAAAGAAAAACATCTTGTTAATCTACCCATCGTGTCTGATTTCAAAATACTTTACAGCGAAAGCACAACATATGATTATGTTAGTTCAGCGCCAAGTCGAAAAATCACACAGCCATTTTCCAGCCAAAGATAGGAGTCACAAAAAGCAGAAATATAGATAAAAATTAATCCCTAACCTTTGATGATCTTCATCAGATGACACTCATAGGATATCATGTTACACAATACATGTATGTTTTTTTCGATAATGTGCATATTTATATCCAAAATCTCAGTTTACATTGGCGCGTTACGCTCAGTAATGTTTTGATTCCAAAACATCTGGTTATTTTGCAGAAATACTGTGTTATTCACATAATTAAAGATAGACTTCTCCTTAATGCAACCGCTGTGTCAGATTTTTTTTTTATTTACTGAAAAAGCATAATCTGAGAACGGCGCTCAGAACCCAAAACAGCCAGAGGAATATTCGCCATTTTGGAATCAACAAAGTTAGAAACAACTCCATAATATTCACTTAGCTTTGATGATCTTCATCAGAAAGCACTCCCATGAATCCCAGTTCAACAATAAATGACTGATTTGTTCCATAAAGTTCCATAATTTATGTCCAAATAGCCACTTATTGTTAGCATGTTCAGCCCAGTAATCCATCTTCATGAGGCGCGAGCATTTCGTCCAGACAAAAACTCGAAAAGTTCAGTTACAGTCCTTTAGAAACATGTTAAACGATGTATGGAATCAATCTTTAGGATGTTTTTAACATAAAACATCAATTATGTTCCAACCGGAGAATTCCTTTGGCTTCAGAAAAGCACTGGAATGAGAAATAACTCTGTCGGGAGAACGCGTCATGGGACCAAGGCTCTCTGCCAGACCACTGACTCAAAGAGGTCTCATGAGCCCCTCCTTTATAGTAGAATCCTCAAACGAGTTTCATAAGATTGGTGACATGTAGTGATAGCCCTAGGAAGTGCAACCTCATCCATATCTCAATGTATATTCAGTAGGCCAAGCTTTGAAAAACTACAAACCTCAGATGTCCCACTTCCTGGTTGAATTTTTCTCAGGTTTTCGCCTGCCATATGAGTTCTGTTATACTCACAGACATCATTCAAACAGTTTTAGAAACTTCAGAGTGTTTTCTATCCGATACTAATAATAATATGCAGATATTAGCTTCTGTGACAGAGTAGGAGGCAGTTCACTCTGGGCACGCTATTCATCCAAAAGTGAAAATGCTGCCCCCGATCCCAAAAAGGTTAATGTCATTATTTTGTCCGCTGTCCAGACGTGGTCCTGTCCTGTTTCATGTCCGTTATTTATTAAATGTTCTCCCTATACCTGCTTCCTGTCTCCAGTGTTGATCCTTACAGAATGTAGACACCACCGGGTGCCGTTGTCGATGGAACCGGGGGTGCCTCAGCTAGCTCGACATGCTTCCACGCCCTAGCTGGCTCGAGAGGTTTTTCTTTCCCCGGTGGGCTTGGCAGGCGCCCACACCACATCATGCCTGAGCCGGCCATCAGGCTCCCACGCCTCAGCCTGTTCGTCAGGCTCCCACGTTCTCAGCGGGATCATCAGGCATCAGTACTGTCATGCCTGCTCACAAACTCCCTCTCATTGGACCCACCTGAACTCCATCATTATTTGATTGCCTCCCCTTTATCTGTCTGTTTTCTCTGCTCCATCCCTGTGTCAGCATTGACGTCATCATTTTGTCCCCTGTCCAGACGCTGTTCCTGTCTCGTTTGTCCATTATTCATTAAATGTTCTCCCTGTACCTGCTTCCTGTCTCCAGCGTCGATCCTCACATACACACACACACACACACACACACACACACACTCCTCTGTTCTCATAGCTTAATAACATTAGGGAGGTTCTTATTTGGTGGTGAATCAATTAATCGGAGAGCTACTGTGGACGAGGACGCATTGTAGTATTCAAGCTGCTTGGGATGTCTATATAAGTGGTCTGGGAAAAAGCTGGGAAAAAGCTATTCACGTATAACTTATGGTGCTACAGAAATATAATTGTTTTTGTCTCAAACATTGGCATTCAACGTTGATACAAGTATAAGGTTTTTGACTTCAGTCAAAATCTCAGTCTCCAGAGAGGTGTGTGTGATGAGAGAGAGAGGTGGGAGGGACAAGGGTGTAAAATAGCTGTTGATTGTCTCAGTAGCACGGTAATTGTTTGTTTGTTCAGATTGGGGTAAGTAGTCCTTCAGAGGCTCTGTTCCTTCTCACTGATCCTTGAGAGAAAAAGAGAGAGAGTAGTACTAGAAATGAAGCAGATAAAGAAAGAAATAGTTAAATAAATAAAGGGGAGAGAGCAAAATAAATAGATAGAGAGAAGGAGATCAAATGTGTGTGAAAGACAGAGAAAAAGAGAAATACATAGCAAAGGCAAAATAAACAGAGAGATAAGAGGTCAGGAAAAAGAGGCTTTGAGAGAGAGCGAGGGAGATGAACGGACGGAGCAGTTTTTAAGAATCTGCCACAGAAACGGAGGACTTTGGCCACATCATTGCCTTATCACATATCGGATAATTGCAATAATTTCTTAGTGGAGATTATGACTCGGCATGTTGGATGATGAAAGGCATAATAACATCAACACAGTTGGCTTTTGGATTGTATAAGAATGGTGGAGGAGGAGGGCAAGGGGGAGAGTGGGGGTTCTAAGTTTCATTCCCTTGTGGCAAAGAATCCTTCTACTCCCTCTCTCTTTCTCTCTCTCCTCCCTCCCTCTCTCTTTCTCTCTCCACCCGGAGAGAGTAAAAATCCTATTACTCAGACTGGAGCCGGAGTCGGCAGTGAAAAGGCAGATGGACAAAAAGCGATTTTCAACGGAACAAAACCATTACAATGGTGCGCCTTTGATCTCGCTCCCCCTTCTAACAGTGCCAATTGAACTTTGTCACCATGCAACTGTCATCCGCAAAGGGAGCGCCACTCTGAATGAAACGGTCCACAGCAATTTACTCCTAGACAGGGCTTTGAAGTGTCAGTGAAAAGTCAGGGCTCCTTCCCTCTTCTTCTTCTTCAGACTCCATACTCTCTCTCTCATTCCCTCACTCTCTCTGTTTGTCCAATGGCCAGCGGGGTTGACTGGATGGCAGTTTATTAGAGGGTCCAGCGATGGGGGGGGGGGGGGGGTAAAGGAGAGCCAGTGCAAGCCAACAAAACTTCTCTCTCTCTCTTTCTCCTCCTCTCTCCATCTAAGTAACAGAGGCATGCAGCGCTGGCATGTGGATAATCAGGCCGGGCCTCACAACTTCAAAAGCCTGAGAGCCCCTAAGAATACAAATGTGAGGCCTAATGGTACACTTCATTAATGTCCCTCCTTCAAAAGCCACTTTACTGACTTTGGAGATTGACTAATTTACACATTGTGGGAAATTGCTCCCAGCCATGCGTGAAACTGCCAAGCATTTATAGAGAGAGAGAAAGAGTCCGAATGAGAGAAGAGAGGAGAAAGAGAAGAGAACGAGCGGGATAGGGAGGGAGGAAGAAAGGAGGAACGATTGAGAGGGGGAGGGAGAAGAGAGAGCAAGGGCTGTCCCAGCCAAATTCTCACACATAGCATACTGTATGTCCTTGGGTCTCAAGCAATGTATATGTTTTTCTGGTTTCTCTCTCTCCTCCCAACCCTCTTTCTTTCTTTCTTTCTTTCTTTCTTTCTTTCTTTCTTTCTTTCTTTCTTTCTTTCTTTCTTTCTTTCTTTCTTTCTTTCTCTCTCTCTCCCCCCTCTCCCACCTCCTCTCTTTCTCTCCCTCCCCCCTCTCTCCCACCTATCTTTCTCTCTCTCCCTTCTCCTTTCTCTCTCTCTCTCTCTCCCCCCTCTCCCACCTCCTCTCTTTCTCTCCCTCCCCCCTCTCTCCCACCTATCTTTCTCTCTCTCCCTTCTCCTTTCTCTCTCTCTCTCTCTCTCTCTCTCTCTCTCTCTCTATCTCCCCCCCCTCTCCCACCTCCTCTCTTTCTCTCCCTCCCCCTCTCCCCCACCTCCTTTCTCTTTCTCTCCTTTCTCCCCCTCTCTCCCACCTATCTTTCTCTCTCTCCTCCCACCTTCTCCTTTCTCTCTCTCTCTCTCTCTCTCTCTCTCTCTCTCTCTCTCTCCCCTCTCCCACCTCCTCTCTTTCTCTCCCCTCCCTCCCCCACCCCTCTCTCTCCCTTCCCTTTCTCTCTCTCTCTCTCCTTCTCCTTCTCCCCCCTCTCCCACCTCCTCTCTTTCTCTCCCCCCCCCTCCCTATCTTTCTCCTCCCTTCTCCTTTCTCTCCTCTCCCCCCCTCTCCCACCTCCTCTCTTTCTCTCCCTCCCCCCTCTCTCCCACCTATCGTTCTCTCTCTCCCTTCTCCTTTCCAGTTTCTCTTTCTTCTCTCTCAACACACAAACTCTTATTGCTGTCGTCACCACTTACTACTAGCACAGGACCGTATGTAACCAAACATGTTTTACAATCACGTTAACCATGCTCACGGACTTAAGTGACTGCTTTAAATATTTTCTATAGCTCTCTTATAAACTTCAACAAGTTGGGGGAGAGATGGAAGGAAGTTAACGCCTGCATTCAGCCAAGCACCTGTGATACAGAGGGAGTCTTTCACCAAGGAAATTATATGGCTTTAATTTGTCTTTTGAAAAAGACTGTAGCGAAAGCTAGCCAACGTCGAGGCCAAATAGTCAGTGTAGCGAGGGAGAATGTTAAAAGTGTGTTGAGTGTCTGTATATGCAAGCACACGCATTGACATAAGTAAATACACGGGTCTGGGTGGAAGACCTGTTTATGTTGTAACCGCAGAACTGACAGAAATTAGAAAGGAGTTTTCAATGTAGAAGAGTATTCTAATGTAGCAAAAAAGTAGCAATGGGACTTTTTTTGGAAGAGCAAAACAGGCAAACGAAGTATGCCACTGGACTTGGGTTAAGTTTGCTGGCAGGGAGGGTATAGCAGCAGCCTAATGTGTCCAGCTAACTGCATGGTTTCTCTAGCAGCTGTTGACAGCCAGTGGTAACTACAAACTTCTCCCATTGGCTGTCTAACACCGAATATTTTAATATCATGACTAAATCTACTAATTAAACTGTCATAGACTTTTTTTCTCTCACTTTCACTGTGTTTCTCAGGGCTGCTCATCCATAATGTTCTCTACTGTTGCTTCGCAGCACTCCAGGCTGTTCAGTTAACTCTGCCCGTATTAACATTGAGGTAGATCACAGAATATGTCAGACTGTAGCCAGAGGCTCTCACTTGGGCCAAACCACAGTAGGACCAAAGAGAGTTTCTTCCTCTCTACAAATTGAACAATGGAATCAGTGTAAACGGTGAATAGTTCACTACCAATCAGTGAAAGGCGTTCATGCACTTCGTAACGTCCCAACACTGCTAATGATATTGCCTAATGAACAAAACAAACATCTGCATACTCATATTGCTCTTTGGATAGGCAGGTTTGTTGATAAACGACAATAAATGAAGGGCTAAACTTGTGTATAGTTACAGCTTATCCAAGCTGCTTTTACCAGCTTGTTGGATAACTAAGAAAAAACATTTATTTCCATGACATACCTACATTAATATGAAGTGCTGTTGATGCCAAAAGAAACTTGAATTTCTATCAATTAAATTCAGGCACAGGTGATTGCAATGCACAATGTAGGCCTATATGCTGATGATATGGTGTCTCTTCCCAAAGTGACCGAAAGTTTGCAAGATCGAGTCCCTGAGCTGACAAGGCAGTTAACCTACTGTTCCTAGGCCGTCATTGAAAATAAGAATTTGTTCTTAACTGCCTTGCCTAGTTAAATAAAGTTTTTTTTTTATGTTTTGAAAGTTGTTGGATGTAGAACTCAAAGGGGGATAATGTTGTTGAACTTAAAGGGGAGAATGCTGTTGGATGTTGAACTTAAAGGGGTGTAAATGTTGTTAATTCAACCACAGGGACATGACAATGACATCAATAGAATCAGGGTTCTAGTCACGTGAGCCTCAAAGGTAGAGATGAATTTGTCTTTTGTCCATCCCAAATGAGACACTTGAGACCCCTCCAATCTGCCTGGCTGATCAGGAGGAGGAAAGCCAATGAGTCTGCTTCTTATTGAACAAATTCACCATTGTGACTTGTTAGTGTGTTACTATCCACATACTTGCTTATTTGCCAAAGTTTTGGTGTGTGTGTGTGTGTGTGTGTGTGTGTGTGTGTGTGTGTGTGTGTGTTTGGGAGGACCACTTAATTGGTCACAAATTCACATTGAGAGAAACACATCTGCATTTTATCAGCTTCACCCAGATAGTGTTTCAGCGAGCGATTGTCTGCGGATTGGTCATTGGGTTTTTTAAAGTGGTAAATTGTTGAGGAAAAGCAGAGGACATGCACAATGACGTAGCTGCCACTCACTGAGGCAGTGTGGCTCGGCAGGCTAACGGCTAACGCCACTGTGAGTTAGTGGGATGAAGGGGGAGGGGGTTTGCTGGAGGTTGCTGTGAAATGTTCATATCTTCTCTGTTCTTAGTCCAAATCCAGGAATTCCCAGTTCTCCCAATCCTTCATCCTCCTAAACTGTGTCAAGCCACATCTATGTGTATGTTTGTGCATGCGTGTGTGTGCGTGTGTGTGTGTCGCAACCTGGCTGAATTTAGATTCAATGGGTTTTGATGTTGGACTGGCCCCAAATTTCTCAAAAAGGATTGCACACACAAAACCTCCTGTAAAATATATACTGTAACTGTGTGCTAAAAACAAGGTTTCTCACCCTGATAATTGAAGACATATACTGTATCTTGTATCTTCACTAAGCCAGAACAATCATTCACTAAATACTAGATAACAGTAATGGCATATGTTTTAATACATTTTGACAGCTATATGCTTCCACATATCTGGGGGAAAAACTTCAGTCAGTGATCACGCCATGACACCATATGTGACCTTGCACATCTGACATCACATCCACATTATGCACACTTCCGGCGCCGACAGAGATGGCCGCCTCGCTTCGCGTTCCTAGGAACCTGTGCAGTTTTTTTTATGTGCTATTTCTTACATTAGTACCCCAGGTCATCTTAGGTTTCATTACATACAGCCAAGAAGAACTACTGTATATAAGATCAGCGTCAACTCACCATCAGTACGACCAAGAATATGTTTTTCGCGACGCGGATCCTGTGTTCTGCTTTACAAACAGGACAACGGAATGGATTGCATGCAGCGACCCCAAAAAACGACTCCGAAAAAGAGGGAAACGTAGCGGTCTTCTTGTCAGACTACGGAGACGGGCACATCGTGCCCCACTTCCTAGCATTCTTCTTGCCAATGTCCAGTCTCTTGACAACAAGGTTGATGAAATCCGAGCAAGGGTAGCATTCCAGAGGGACATCAGAGACTGTAACGTTCTGTGCTTCACGGAAACATGGCTCAATGGAAAGACGCTATCCGATGCGGTGCAGCCAACGGGTTTCTCCACGCATCGCGCCGACAGAAACAAACACCTTTCTGGTAAGAAGAGGGGTGGGGGTGTATGCCTTATGGCTAACGAGGCATGGTGCGATGAAAGAAACATACAGGAACTCAAATCCTTCTGTTCACCTGATTTTGAATTCCTCACAATCAAATGTAGATCGCATTACCTACCAAGAGAATTCTCTTAGATTATAATCACAGCCGTATATATCCCCCCCCCAAGCAGACACATCGATGGCTCTGAACGAACTTTATTTAACTCTTTGCAAACTGGAAACCATTTATCCGGAGGCTGCATTCATCGTTGTTGGGGATTTTAACAAGGCTAATCTGAAAACAAGACTCCCTAAATTTTATCAGCATATCGATTGCGCAACCAGGGGCGGAAAAACCTTGGATCACTGTTACTCTAACTTCCGCTATGCATATAAGGCCCTGCCCCGCCCCCTTTCGGAAAAGCTGACCACGACTCCATTTTGCTGATACCTGCCTACAGACAAAAGCTAAAAAAGAAGCTCCCACGCTGAGGTCTGTCCAACGCTGGTCCGACCAAGCTGACTCCACACTCCAAGACTGCTTCCATCACATGGACTGGGACATGTTTCGTATTGCGTCAAATAACAACATTGACGAATACGCTGATTCGGTGTGCGAGTTCATTAGAACGTGCGTTGAAGATGTCGTTCCCATAGCAACGATTAAAACATTCCCTAACCAGAAACCTTGGATTGATGGCAGCATTCGTGTGAAACTGAAAGCGCGAACCACTGCTTTCAATCAGGGCAAGGTGTCTGGTAACATGACTGAATACAAACAATGCAGCTATTCCCTCCTTAAGGCTATCAAACAAGCTAAGCGTCAGTACAGAGACAAAGTAGAATCCCAATTCAACGGCTCAGACACAAGAGGCATGTGGCAGGGTCTACAGTCAATCACGGACTACAGGAAGAAATCCAGCCCAGTCACGGACCAGGATGTCTTGCTCCCAGGCAGACTAAATAACTTTTTTGCCCGCTTTGAGGACAATACAGTGCCACTGACACTGCCTGCAACGGAAAAATGCAGTCTCTTCTTCACTGCAGCCGAGGTGAGTAAAACATTTAAACGTGTTAACCCTCGCAAGGTTGCAGGCCCAGACGGCATCCCCAGCCGCGCCCTCAGAGCATGCGCAGACCAGCTGGCTGGTGTGTTTACGAACATATTCAATCAATCCCTATACCAGTCTGCTGTTCCCACATGCTTCAAGAGGGCCACCATCGTTCCTGTTCCCAAGAAAGCTAAGGTAACTGAGCTAAACGACTACCGCCCCGTAGCACTCACTTCTGTCAGCATGAAGTGCTTTGAGAGACTAGTCAAGGACCATATCACCTCCACCCTACCTGACACCCTAGACCCACTCCAATTTGCTTACCGCTCAAATAGGTCCACTGACGATGCAATCTCAACCACACTGCACACTGCCCTAACCCATCTGGACAAGAGGAATACCTATGTGAGAATGCTGTTCATCGTCTACAGCTCGGCATTCAACACCATAGTACCCTCCAAGCTCGTCATCAAGCTCGAGACCCTGGGTCTCGACCCCGCCCTGTGCAACTGGGTACTGGACTTCCTGACGGGCCGCCCCCAGGTGGTGAGGGTAGGTAGCAACATCTCCTCCCCGCTGATCCTCAACACTGGGGCCCCACAAGGGTGCGTTCTGAGCCCTCTCCTGTACTCCCTGTTCACCCACGACTGCGTGGCCACGCACGCCTCAACTCAATCATCAAGTTTGCGGACGACACAACAGTGGTAGGCTTGATTACCAACAACGACGAGACGGCCTACAGGGAGGAGGTGAGGGCCCTCGGAGTGTGGTGTCAGGAAAATAACCTCACACTCAACGTCAACAAAACTAAGGAGATGATTGTGGACTTCAGGAAACAGCAGAGGGAACACCCCCCTATCCACATCGATGGAACAGTAGTGGAGAGGGTAGTAAGTTTTAAGTTCCTCGGCATACACATCACAGACAAACTGAATTGGTCCACTCACACAGACAGCATCGTGAAGAAGGCGCAGCAGCGCCTCTTCAACCTCAGGAGGCTGAAGAAATGCGGCTTGTCACCAAAAGCACTCACAGACTTCTACAGATGCACAATCGAGAGCATCCTGGCGGGCTGTATCACCGCCTGGTACGGCAACTGCTCCGCCCTCAACCGTAAGGCTCTCCAGAGGGTAGTGAGGTCTGCACAACGCATCATTGGGGGCAAACTACCTGCCCTCCAGGACACCTACACCACCCGATGTTACAGGAAGGCCATAAAGATCATCAAGGACATCTACCACCCGAGCCACTGCCTGTTCACCCCGCTATCATCCAGAAGGCGAGGTCAGTACAGGTGCATCAAAGCTGGGACCGAGAGACTGAAAAACAGCTTCTATCTCAAGGCCATCAGACTGTTAAACAGCCACCACTAACATTGAGTGGCTGCTGCCTACACACTGACACTGACTCAACTCCAGCCACTTTAATAATGGGAATTGATGGGAAATGATGTAAATATATCACTAGCCACTTTAATCAATGCTACCTCATATAATGTTACTTACCCTACATTATTCATCTCATATGCATACGTATATACTGTACTCTATATCATCGACTGCATCCTTATGTAATACATGTATCACTAGCCACTTTAACTATGCCACTTTGTTTACATATTCATCTCACATGTATATACTGTACTCGATACCATCTACTGTATCTTGCCTATGCTGCTCTGTACCATCACTCATTCATATATCCTTATGTACATATTATTTATCCCCTTACACTGTGTATAAGACAGTAGATTAGGAATTGTTAGTTAGATTACTTGTTGGTTATTACTGCATTGTCGGAACTAGAAGCACAAGCATTTCGCTACACTCGCATTAACATCTGCTAACCATGTGTATGTGACAAATAAAATTTGATTTGATTTGATACCCTAACAGGACATATCTGACATCACATCCACATTATGCACACTGATACCCTAACAGGACATATCTGACACCACATCCACATTATGCCCACTGATACCCTAACTGGACATATCTGACATCACATCCACATTATGCCCACTGATACCCTAACAGGACATATCTGACAACACATCCACATTATGCCCACTGATGCCCTAACAGGACATATCTGACATCACATCCACATTATGCCCACTGATGCCCTAACAGGACATATCTGACATCACATCCACATTATGCACACTGATACCCTAACAGGAGGCCAATGACTGTAGAGGCAGGCTTGAGGCGATTGACAAGAAAAACTAGTCCCATGGACCAAGACTCCGATTGACCCTCTTTTCTCCTCCTCTGCTTCCTTTCAGTCTTCCTCCTCTGTTCCTTCTTATCTACATCACTGGCTCCTAGCCGATAACGGCCGGGAATATGGGGAATGTGGGCGGCCTGGGGGAATAACGAGTGGGAACGGATATGGGAAAATTTAGTTTTTTTAGGAGTTTAAACGTCAATAAGTATGAGATATTGTTTACTACAGTCGAACAGAGAAAGACAATTGTTGAAGAAATAGAGTAGAATTGATTAGAATAGAACAAAATACAACAGAATAGAACAGAACAGAACAGAATATAATGTCTCCTGAATGTATGGCCACATAATAACAAGGCATCTGAAACATATCTATAGACATGACAGTGACGTGTCAAAAACCATGATCATTTAGTAAAATAGCTATATTCATATTTCTGACATTTGTCTTTGATTTTCCTGCAACCCTTGGTTAGGGTTGCAAAGCTACCGGTAATTTACCAAAGGTGCAAAAATCTTCGATAATACTGGTATTTAACAGGCCATATATGGAAATCTATGGTAACTTTGGTAATTTATACTTAAAAATAACTTAAAATTACATATATTTATATATAGTATTCCTTTTCTATATCTGTGTCCACTGGGGCGGCAGTGTAGCCTAGTGGTTAGAGCATTGGACTAGCAACCAGAAGGTTGCAAGCTCAAACCCCTGAGCTGACAAGGTACAAATCTGTCGTTCTGCCCCTGAACAGGCAGTTAACCCGCTGTTCCTAGGCCTAGTTAATTAAAGGTTAAAAAAAAAATAATAATAAAAATGTCCATGAGTTTCCGTCATTGAAAATAAGAATTTGTTCTTAGCTGACTTGCCTAGTTAATTAAAGGTTAAAAAAAAATAATAATAAAAATGTCCATGAGTTTCAATTTGATAGCTCAAATCAAATTGTATTTGTCACATATGCCAAATGTGTGAGTGTGTGGGTGGGTAGAGTCCATTGAGTGTGTAGGTAGAGTCCAGTGAGTGTGCATAGAGCCTGTGCAAGAATGTCAGTGCAAAAAATAATAAAAGCGGGTATAGAGGTCCTGGATGGCAGGGAGCTCGGCCCCAGGGATGTGCTGGGCCAGACGCGTTATCCTCTATAGCGCCTTGTGGTTGGAGGTCAAGCAGTTGCCATACCAATAGGTGATACAGCCAGTCAAGATGCTCTCAATGGTGCAGCTGTATAACTTTTTGAGGATTTGAGGGCCCATGTAAATAATGACTTAAGTGTACATGCATGAAATGTATGATTTGCACATGTAAAATATGAGTTACACTTTATAATCAGATTTGTAGTTGCAAAAATGTTTTATGATTTTGAAAATCAATGCAACAACACTCACAAGCACATAATGTGATGTGTGAATAAATACAACAACAAATGAAATTGTATGTGAACAAATTCAATAAAATTTGCAAGCAGGCAACTTAATTTGAGAACTCATATACTAAACTTGCGACTGGTGAATCTTCTTCTGTGAATTAAAACTACATTTGCCATTTACCAAGAAAAAAACTACAAATCCTATAAAATAATGTATATTTCATCTCTCTGTGTTTCATCATTTTCCTGATGTATCTCACCGGAGACAGCATCCGAGCGAGCGAAACAGTGCCTCTCAGTCTCTGTATGTGTAGGCCATCTATTTGATGCTGTTTTGTAAAGAATACTATGACATTGTTGCCGCCCGTAGCATTGAATGCAAGGGAAGCCAGTGAGCATTTGGCCTCCCTTGATAAAAAAGTATAAAATAATAGCCAAACAGCATTGAGTTAGACAGAGTGAGCTCCGCTGGGAATGGTCCTGGCACACCAAAAAAAAAGTGTCATGGGAAGCCAGTTTGGAGTTGGCTTCACTCCAATCACAGCAACTTGCAACAATTAATTTTGTTGTGTTGTTGTCCTCTGGTGTCTAGCTAGCTAGCTAAAATTGGCCCTTTCCTAAATTAGCTATGGATGGAGATAGGGACTTGTGGTTTTACTTAATTTTCCGTACTGGCCAATGATTATAATGCAGATTCTGATCCAACCATGAATTTCCAACCTTGTGAACCTGGATGGAAGTTCAATATGTAGCGAGATGTAGAAAGCTGATGTTAACTAGATAACGTTGCCCATGAAAGGAGGTTAGGCTAGCAAGCAATAATTTTATCCAGGTAGCCTAGGACAACAAAACATAAAAGTGTGTACTGTATGACAGAGTCATAGACCGTTTCGTCAACATGAAAGAGAGGAGGATGGCATTGGCATTTCTCTACAAGTAGGGTGAGTCAACATGTTTTTTCTACCTGCATGAACGCACGCACGCACGCACAGACATAAACAAACACACACACAAAAATCTGAACCATGGTCAGCCACATCATATTTAGCTTACGTTGATTGGACTAAAATGTTTTTAGTTGTCACTGTATTAGACTAAGCAGAGGTGATTTGATGATGTTGAAATGTTGATGTTGAAATAGTGCTACAATAGTGGAGGCAGCTCCTGTTTTCTTTGCAACTTGCGGTAACTCTGTGGTTCTAAATCAATATTTGTTTCATACTTCGACAATGTCAAAAACATTAAACTTGCTTGACCATGCTGTAGGTCATGTAAATATTTGCTACATGCAATATGCTTTATGGACTTCACAGGACAGATGTTACTCTCTGGTTTTGTGATGAAACAAAGGTGTGGTTGAATGTATTCTGCCACGGTGTCTTCTTATTGTCTCAGCCGTAGGCCTCTATATCACAGTGTCAAGGCATATGAACTAACAGATTATTGAACAAACAATGCAATTATTACAACACAGGTTGTAATATGACATTTTCTTCTTGCTTGGCTTCCCCAATGATTATACCAATGCCCTGCTACTGGTGTCAAATCAATTTTGGCACTAATTTAGTGACTGACCTGTGCCAAGAGTTTTGTAGTTGCAAAAAAAGTATGTGCTTGTAAAAGGAAGGAAGCAGTAGAGAAAACACGACAGCTCTGGTGGGTGGGTTTTTTCTTCCAACCAATCAGGTGAGGTGTTGTCATTCTGGAACGCATTTTCAAACAAGAGGCCATTGTTCTGTCTTTGAAGCACATTTTCCACTGTGCTAAACAAGGATCAAATTTGTTGAAATTACTAAATGATTTTCACAGAATTTGAAAGCTACAGCAAGGCGTTGGTCAGGAAGATGAATGTAAGAATTAAAAAGAGTGTTTCCGCATACCACTACAGAGCTGCCTTCTGGCTAGCCCGTATCTAGAAACAGAGAAGTAGATACATGGCCAACAGTATGTGGACACCTGCTTGTGGAATATCTCATTCCAGAATCATGGACATTAATATAGAGTTGGTCCCTCCTTTGCTGCAATAACAGCCTCCACTCTTCTGGGAAGGTTTTCCACTAGATGTTGGAACATTGCAGCGGGGCCTTGCTTCCATTAAGCCACAAGAGCATTAGTAAGGTCGGGCACTGATGTTGGGTGATTAGGCCTGGCTCGCACTCAGCGTTCCAATTCACCAAAGGTGTTCGATGGAGTTGAGGTCAGGGCTCTATGCAGGCCTGTCAAGTTCTTCCACACAGATCTCGACAAACAATTTTTGCATGGACCTCGCTTTGTGCACAGGGGCATTGTCATGCTGAAACAGGAAAGGGCATTCCCCAAACTGGTGCAACAAAGTTGAAAGCCCAGAATCGCCTAGAACCGAGGTTCCCAAACTTTTTATAGTCCCATACCCCTTCAAACATTCAACCTCCAGCTGCGTACACCCTCTAGCACCAGGGTCAGCGCACTCTCAAGCATTGTTGGCCTAGTGGTTAGAGCGTTGGACTAGTAACCGGAAGGTTGCAAATTCAAATCCCCAAGCTGACAAGGTACAAATCTGTCATTCTGCCCCTGAACAGGCAGTTAACCCACTGTTCCTAGGCCGTCATTGAAAATAAGAATTTGTTCTTAACTGACTTGCCTAGTAAAATAAAGGTAAAATTAAATGTATTTATTTTTTTGCCATAATTGTAAGCCTGCGACAAACACACTATACGATACATTTATTAAACATAAGAATGAGTGTGAGTTTTTGTCACAACCCAGCTCATGGGAAGTGACAAAGAGCTCTTATAGGACCAGGGCAGAAATAATAATATTAGAATAATCATTAATTTTATATATAATTTTCCACACACAAATTTGATTGAGGGCCGAGAATCCACTCTCACATAGGTACGTGGTTGCAAAGGGCATCGGTGTCTTAACATTTGCACAGGCAGGATACTCTGAGCGCAGCCCTATCCAGAAATCTGGAAGTGGCTTCTAATTAAAATACATTTTCACAGAACCGCTTGTTGCAATTTTGATGGGGCTTTCTTGTTCAGATATCGGTAAGTGGACTGGAGAAAGGGCATGAAAGGGATAACGAATCCAGTTGTTTGTGTCGTCCGTTCCGGGAAAGTACTTGCGTAATTGCGCACCCAGCTCACTCAGGTGCTTTGCTATATCACATTTTACATTGTCTGTAATCTTGAGTTCATGTGCACACAAAAAAATCCTACAATGATGGAAAGATATGTGTGTTGTCCTTGTTAATGCAGACAGAGGAAAGCTCCAATTTCATAGCCTCAATTTTGTCCCGCACATTGAATATAGTTGCGGAGAGTCCATGTAATCCTAGATTCAGATCGTTCAGCCGAGAAAAAACAAATAGGCCAGTCTTGTGAGAAACTCATCATCATTTAACAAAACTGGAGCATTTGGCAGATTCATCAACTTTGGCAGATTCATCGGCTGTTTCCAACCACCCCTGTGAAAAGGAATTAAATAAATGGAAATTTGTGGTGCTGTAATAGTGAGCCGAGCCAGTTGAATATATTGGTCACAGGGATATTGTTTGTGTCTGTGTGCTCCTGAAGTGCTGTTGCCCTGTGTGCTCTTTCATTGGTTTGGTGTTTTTATTCATTTACCTAAGTGGCATGAGGCCTATGTGGTGTCACACTGTTAAAATCAACCCAGTGTGGAGATGAAACACCTGTGTGTTGCAAAGCCACATGCTCTAAAACCTCTCTGCTCTACCTAGGTGTGTTAATGGGCTGATGAGGGTAATACTAATACAGAGATGACCATTGTAAATGTATTTTCTCTCTTTAAGGCCTTTTGCCTTTTTATGCCATTGTGTTTACCACTTCAATACCCTTAAATCTGTAGTTTGAAGCATATACAGCATACATTTTCCAATATTTTCCAAACATCCAATTATGTTTGTTTGTCAACTATCTCTCCTGGTCAATTAAGTTGACATGCATAATTAATACACATCCGAGGTTGACGAGTGCTAATTTCACTAAACTTTTAAAAAAGGGTAGGAGACATGTACAGATCATAGTCTTACCCAAAAAGAATGACACTGTTTCAGCATGTACAATGTAACAATAGAAAACATCCATCATCTTAGCAAACATTTAAAAAGGTCACATAAAATAATCAAAGTGACTGAATATATATTTAATAAACATTTAAACTGACAATATGTAACATTTTGGGCCACCTGACCAAATTCACGTAGGAATTGTGATTTAAAGATCTATCAATCTAATTGAAGTGGCAGATATGTTCTATATGTGCTATTTCTATGCTTCACGTTCTTAAGTTTCATTTTTGTGTCTTTTACTTTCTGTTTTGTACACCAGCTTCAAACAGCTGAAAATATAATATTTTTGGTTATGGAAAATGTATTTCACAATGGTTTAGGTGGGACAATGATTCTCTATACTATATTAGCTTATTTTGTCACATCAACTGAAATTAGGTGAACGATTAGAGTTTTAGCAACCAGGAAATGGCGGAGCGATTTTAAACAACATTAAAACAATACATTATAATATATAATATAAACATTTCAATATAATATAGACCTGATAAATTACTCACATCCAGCATAAAAAACTGAAACAGAATGAAAAAAATGTATTCTATATTTACTTTAGAAGATGCAACAATTGTTCATGAAGCAAACATTGGATGACGTGGTGAAGGTTTGGTAGAGAGAAGCTGTCTGTAATCCTTCCCCTCCTTCCTCCGTGGTGCTAATGGGAGCATGCCTAAGATCACACATTACCCCAGGGCCCATATTCACAAAGCATCCAGTGCTGCTTTTTGACTGTAACATCAGTGTTACACTAGTGTATACACCCTTATGTTATACTAGGGAAATTGTTTCCTTAGCTAGGGCTGACATTGAGGACTTGTGAAGAACAGAATCAACAACCTCTGCATAATCAAAACTGTTGCTTTGTGAGAAGGTAATAAAGTCCACAGTTAACCATTGTTATGTAAATGACAGCTGAGAAGTACCAGTGGCCTGGCTTGGCCCCACGTCAGAGCAGGTCCGCTGGAGCCATAACTCAGTGAAACACGGGTGCTGGCCAACGTAGATGGAAACAGAAAGGTCTGAGCCTTCTGGGTAAAACACAGGGCCAGCCAGGAAGGAACTCACCCAACCACTCTGAGGTAGTGGTTGTGTGGCTAGCAGAGGCAGATGTGTGCTTAGCAGATCTGAAAGAGAGGCACAACATTATTTGAATGAGAATTCAGTCCACTAGACAAATCAAACAGAATTGAGCATTGTTCCTGCTGCTGATTTGTACAACTTGAGACAGATAGCAATACAGTACAAATATATTAAAACATCATATGGAATGTAAAACAAATACAAATTATGTGCATGTGGTGGTTTCAAATAATAAAAAGCGACAGGTAGCTAGCTCTATTCATGCTTTCCCTGGAAATGGTTATCTGATATTGTAGCTAGTTAGTTGATGGTGTTCTAGCTAGCTCACCCAACGCAGGTTTTCTCCTCATCACTGATCTGCAGATGATTGACTACATGATCATGATGATGTGGCTGTAATATTTAACCGACACCAGAACAACAACAACTAGCTAGCTGGCTAGATCAGGAAAAACAGCTCATATAGCAAACCAATGAAACTATAAAGATAGAATCTGAGAGATCTCTTTTGTTTTATCTCTGTAGCAGTTTGCACTCATCTCACCTGGGCTCTGCATCAGCCAGATGAAGCAACTGCACATGTAATATTCTTCCCCATCCCCTCTTGTCTTGATTATACAGAGAGTAGAAGGGAGTTAGCCTGTTCTCCTCAAAACATTATTAGCAAGCTAGCTAACATATGCCATCTCAGCTTGCTAGCTAGCAAAGCCAACCAACTATACACCAAATAAACAAAGAGCAAATCATTATTTTCTAACCTAATGTTAGTCTCAACCAAATGACAAGTACATAGCTAGACTTGTTTCAAACAAATTTGACCCATATTTAGCAGAGAAAAGCTTGTGAAACTTGAAAGCGCATTCCAGAATGACAACACCTCACCTGATTGGTCAGAATAAAAAGCCCTGTCAACCAGAGCTCATGTTGTTTTCTGTTTCTTCCTTGCAGATTTCTTTTTACAACTACAAAACTTTTGGCTGAGGTTAGTATTTTACATGCTTGTACACTTAAGTCACTGTTTTACCTTCATACCAAGGCTAAATCTTTTCAGTCTCTTGAGGGGAAGCAGTGTTGTCGTGCCCTATTCACAACTGTTTTGGTGTGTTTGAACCATGATAGGTCCTTTGTTATGTGGATACAGAGGAACTTGAAACTCTCGACCGGCTCCACTACAACCCCATCGATGTGAATGGAGTGTGTTCGTACCACCATTTCCTGTAGCCCATAATCAACTCCTTTGTCTTGATTCCATTGAGGGAGAGGTTGTTGTCCTGACACCACATTGCCAGGTCCCTGACCTCCTCCCTATAGGCTGTCTCATCGCCATTGGTGATCTGGCCTCTGACCGTTGTGTCGTCGGCAAACTTAATGATGGTGTTGGAGTCGTGCGTGGCCACACAGTTGTGGGTGAACAGGGATTACAGGAGGAGACTAAGCATGCACGCATGAGGGTCCCCCTGTTGATGGTCAATGTGGCGGATGTGTTACTGCCTACCCTCACCACCTGAGGGGCAGCCCGTCAGGAAGTCCACGATGCAGTTGTAGAGGGAAGTGTTTAATCGCAGGGTCCTTAGTTTAGTGATGAGCTTGGAGGGCAATATGGTGTTGAACGCTGAGCTATAGTCAATGAACAGCATTCTCACATAGGTGTTCCTTTTGTCCAGGTGGGAAAAGGCGGTGTGGAGTGCAATAGAGATTGCGTCATCTGTGGATCTGTTGGGGCGGTATGCAAATTGAAGTCCAGGGTATCTGGGATGATGGTGTTGATGTGAGTCATGACCAGCCATGACTAGCCATTTTATGGCAACAGATGTGAATGCTATGGGGCGATTTAGACAGGTTAGCTTGGCGTTCTTGGGCACAGGGACTATGGTGGTCTGCTTGAAACATGTTGGTCTTAAAGACTTGGTCAGGGAGAGGTTGCAAATGTCAGTGAAGACACTTGCCAGCTGGTCAGCGCATGCTCCGTCTGGCGCTGCGACCTTGTGAATGTTAACCTGTTTAAAGGTCTTACATCGGCTACGGAGAGCGTGATTACACAGTCTTCAGAAATAGCTGGTGCTCTCAAGCATTGTTTAGTGTTGCTTTCCTCAAAGCAAGCTTAGAAGGTATTTAGCTCGTCTGGTAGTCACACGTCACTGGACAGCTCGTCGGCTGAGTTTCCCTGTCACACCCAACGAGTGTCAGAGCCGGTGTAGTTGGATTAGATCTTGGTCCTGTATTGACGCTTTGCCTGTTTGGTGTTTCGTCTGAGGTCGTAGCGGGATTTCTTATAAGCGTCAGGATTAGTGTCTCGACCCTTGAAAGTGGCAGGTTTAGCCTGTAGATTAGTGCGGATTTTGCCTGTAATCCATGGATTCTTGTTGGGATATGTACATACGGTCACCTTGTGGACGACATTGTCGATGCAGTTATTAATGAAGCCGTTGACTGATGTGGTAAATTCCTCAAGTCCTTCAGATGAATCTCAGAACATATTCCAGTCTGTGCTAGCGAAACAGTCCTGTAGCTTAGCATCCACTTCATTGGACCACTTCCATATTGAGTGCGTCACTGGTACTTCCTGTTTGAGTTTGACCTTGTAAGCAGGAATCAGGAGGGTAGAGTTATGGTCAGATTTACCAAACGGAGAGTGAGGGAGTGCGTTGTATGCATCTCTGTGTGTGGAGTAAAGGTTATCTAAAGTTGTTTTTCTTCTATTTGCACAGGTGATATGCTGGTAGAAATAAGGTAAAACGGTTTTCAGTTTCCCTGACTTAAAATCACAGGCCACTAGGAGCACCGCCTTTTTCTTGTTTGCTTATGGCCCTATACAGTTTGTTGAGTGCAGTCTTAGTGCCACCATTTGTTTGGGGTGGTAAATAGAAAGCTATGAAAAATAGATTATATTTAATATGGTTCAAGACAAAATAGCCTAATTAATGAAAAAAACATCTAATCAACAATGGTATTATTTTCAATTAACTCTGCAACTCTTCCAGCGATTGTATTTTCTCACAAATGCTGCCAGTTTGGCCCCAACAAATTTACTACAAAGACATATTGTAAAATGCTAAAACTCTCATATTAAACCTCAATGGTATTCACTAAGTTTATTGTATCTATTTAGGATAATGTTTTGCAGCGTTGCCATTCAAAAAAAAGTATCATCTAGAGATAATTACAGACACGTGATAATCTGAAGAACCCAAAAAGGCCACTAGACATCATCGAATAAAATTCCATGTATTCCTCGAAAGTTACCAAAATGCTTGTAGTTTACTGGTAACCTTTGAACTTTCCAGTAATATACCCTCACTTTGCAACGCTACCCCTGACAAACACACACCGTCCCTAAATATATATATAAATCTATTAGTATCAATCGTCACTTTGTCCCCCCCTCCACACTCTCTGCATCACCCCATTTAAACATGCACGTGCATGGGCGCACACGCACGTGCATGGGCGCACACACACCGAAGCCCTTATCGCCAGACTCTCATGCGCCCCCAGACGCTCCTAATCAAGACAAATGGTAACCCCTCCTGTGCCCCTCTCCCCCCCCTTCCCCTCCCTCTTGGCCTGGTGTGGCCGATAGCTCGCTTGGGGTCCTGCTGTTATTGGTTTAGACATAATTTACTGCTCACTTGGTAATATAGCATTTCAGCATCTGATAAAAATCATATCAAGTCACAGCAATGGGTGCTCCGACTTGAAGATAGTCATTGTTATCAGTTAGATACCAAAAGGGGATCCTGCTCTTTCACACAGACACACACATGTACACACATACACACACACACACACACACACATACACACACATACTTACAAACTCTCTCACACAAACACACACTCGCTTTCTCTCTCTCAATTTCAGGTCTGGTCATGGAGGAGAGAATTTGTTACAGAAAGAAAGGCAATGAAAAGAGCCTCCCTGACAGACTAAATTGATGAAAGTTGTAATTATCCATGTTTGTGGCTTCCAATGTACTTGTGGGTAATGTGGCCTTCTTTACTCCAAACTTTCAATGAGCCGTGAGTTTGGCCCCAAGCGCTTTCCCTAGCTGACACATTGGGCTTCTACACTATCCCAGCAATGTCGCGCTCCACCATCCCCCTATTCCCCCACATCAGAAATCCACCACACATTTCTAATATTTCACTCATATCATAACTCATATCTGGATTCTATGGCTGACTCTTAACTTGTAATACTTTAGCATAAATCTTCTATTGACATCAATGCATGACCTCGTCTTATGAGAATAAAGAATGGTTCCTGATGAGTGATGTTGCAACAGGCAAACGCCATCTAAAAAAAGGAAAGTATACTTGGTGTGATGCATATGGATGTTAACTTTCTATTAAATTGTGTGTGAAAGGACTTATCTTCCAGGTGTCTGACATGACTTGAGTTCCAGGTGTGTGAAAGGACTTATCTTCCAGGTGTCTACATGACGTTATTTCCAGGTGTGTGAAAGGACTTATCTTCCAGGTTTCTGACATGACGTTATTTCCAGGTGTGTGAAAGGACTTATCTTCCAGGTGTCTGACATGACGTTATTTCCAGGTGTGTGAAAGGACTTATCTTCCAGGTGTCTGACATGACTTTATTTCCAGGTGTGTGAAAGGACTTATCTTTCAGGTTTCTGACATGACGTTATTTCCAGGTGTGTGAAAGGACTTATCTTCCAGGTGTCTACATGACGTTATTTCCAGGTGTGTGAAAGGACTTATCTTTCAGGTTTCTGACATGACTTTATTTCCAGGTGTGTGAAAGGACTTATCTTCCAGGTGTCTGACATGACTTGAGTTCCAGGTGTGTGAAAGGACTTATCTTCCAGGTGTCTGACATGACGTTATTTCCAGGTGTGTGAAAGGACTTATCTTCCAGGTTTCTGACATGACGTTATTTCCAGGTGTGTGAAAGGACTTATCTTCCAGGTGTCTACATGACGTTATTTCCAGGTGTGTGAAAGGACTTATCTTCCAGGTGTCTGACATGACGTTATTTCCAGGTGTGTGAAAGGACTTATCTTCCAGGTGTCTGACATGACGTTATTTCCAGGTGTGTGAAAGGACTTATCTTCCAGGTGTCTGACATGACTTTATTTCCAGGTGTGTGAAAGGACTTATCTTTCAGGTTTCTGACATGACGTTATTTCCAGGTGTGTGAAAGGACTTATCTTCCAGGTGTCTACATGACGTTATTTCCAGGTGTGTGAAAGGACATATCTTTCAGGTTTCTGACATGACTTTATTTCCAGGTGTGTGAAAGGACTTATCTTCCAGGTGTCTGACATGACGTTATTTCCAGGTGTGTGAAAGGACTTATCTTTCAGGTTTCTGACATGACGTTATTTCCAGGTGTGTGAAAGGACTTATCTTCCAGGTGTCTGACATGACGTTATTTCCAGGTGTGTGAAAGGACTTATCTTCCAGGTTTCTGACATGACGTTATTTCCAGGTGTGTGAAAGGACTTATCTTCCAGGTGTGTGAAAGGACTTATCTTCCAGGTGTCTGACATGACGTTATTTCCAGGTGTGTGAAAGGACTTATCTTCCAGGTGTCTGACATGACGTTATTTCCAGGTGTGTGAAAGGACTTATCTTCCAGGTGTCTGACATGACGTTATTTCCAGGTGTGTGAAAGGACTTATCTTCCAGGTGTCTGACATGACGTTATTTCCAGGTGTGTGAAAGGACTTATCTTCCAGGTGTCTGACATGACTTTATTTACCAGGTGTGTGAAAGGACTTATCTTCCAGGTGTCTGACATGACTTTATTTCCAGGTGTGTGAAAGGACTTATCTTCCAGGTGTCTGACATGACGTTATTTCCAGGTGTGTGAAAGGACTTATCTTCCAGGTGTCTGACATGATGTTATTTCCAGGTGTGTGAAAGGACTTATCTTCCAGGTGTCTGACATGACTTTATTTCCAGGTGTGTGAAAGGACTTATCTTCCAGGTGTGTGAAAGGACTTATCTTCCAGGTGTGTGAAAGGACTTATCTGTGACTCAAACAGCAAAAGCAATCTTTAATACGTCCAATACAGCATCAACATTCTGAGTGAAAACACTGCAATTTCAGTTCATCCGTAATTGAGGAAATTCGGGTCCAATATTGTTATTATATGGCTTTTTAACACAGTCCTTTTCGACAGTCCTTTGTTCAAAATTTGGAACCAAAGTTAAATGACTTGATACTAATATTACGATTACATTTCAAACCCATGCACAGATTCAAGAGAGAGAGGAGAGAAAACCAGCCAAATCAAATCTAATCAAATTTTATTTGTCACATACACATGGTTAGCCATGATTAGCCACCTTAATAACTCCCTCTGATATTTCACTCTGGTCGGAGACCTTGGCCTGGAAAGGGAGGCTGGGGAGCACACAGTTTGCTTCAGTATTTTATGAGAGGCGCAATTTCAGCTTTTATCAGTGTCATCGAGGAAGATCCCTGGTTTCATACATGCTCTGTGGATTCACTGGCAACACAACTTCGAAGTCCCTCTCTCTAAATTGCTCATTGATTGCAAGCAGGTCCACATAATGGATGACCACATCCTGCTAGAGCAGGAGGGCACTATCTAAATGTTACACAGAAGGGTCTTGTCTATAGCGGTGCAGATAACTATACAGGTGATCAAAGACTTGAAATGGGTTCTCAGAGAGTTTCCTATTGTTTTAAAACAACCCTAACTGATTTTCGGAACTCAACAACCCACATACAGCCAATCCGTTTCCTATTCATGTACCAGTTGTATCTTTACCACACAGGCCTATCTCAGATGATTGGTACTGCCATGCCTAAATGTCCAGTGAAGTCTACTTCTTGTTGGGGTTACAACACTATAAACCATGTTTTTCCAGCATGTAATTTTCTAAATGACATCAAAAATCATGTTTTTCCTAAATGTCTGTGAACTGAGGTTTTAAATTACGTTAACTCCAGAGCATCATTCCATTTCACTTGAGCATCATTTGTTGCCATTCCAGTAAGGGCTTCATCCATCTTCATTGGATTACCTAGTAATGGGAGAGTAAATCAGCGGGTTGTAACCAACATAGCTAGGCGATCTTCGTGCAAAGAGCCGAATCTAGTGTCGTCTGAGGTTAACCGTCTTGTCTGTCTGCTATTTGCATGTAGTTAGAGCTGCCACCACAATGGTTAAGATTCCACAGGCCGGGGGCCACACAGCCAAGGGGAAACCATTAGTAGTTATTCCCGAAAAGTGAGTTGTTTAAGTACTCGCTAAATTAAAGACAGACTGTTATATCTCCAGAAAGAGAGGGATGGGAAGTAAATAGGTGGTTTCCCTGATCGTTCTAAAGTAAATAAGTTAGAAAACTGTTTCCATCCACTTTGTAGTGGGTCCTATTTACACCAATCGCTATTTATCTGCCTTGCATTCATAGTGCATTCATGACCACGTGCACAGCTGAGAGGTATTGTGCCTTTAGAGAAATCCCTGAGAGGGGCCAAATCTCCTTAAATTTAAATAACAGAAAGGGGATTAACAATGCATGTGACTATGTGGTATAAATGCCCCAACTCTAACTTGATACATTTAACAACTTAATAATGTGTACAAAAGGGCAAAAGTGGGGGTCCAATTATGATGGAACCAAAGTAAAGTACAATCTGATCATAGGCTGTAGCTCAGGGACTGGAAACCATTTCCATACCCAAATAACAAGCAAAGTGTTTTATATTGGTTGGGTTCATTTAAGAGAACCAGTAGAAATAAGATTGTGTGGCAAAGGCAGACAGCGTAATTGTCGATTAATCCCATCTAATACGACTCAAAACAGTGCACTGAAACGATTAATTCACAACACCTCTCCTTCCTTTGAACGCCAATGAATCACATTTCCAGGGCTTTCATAATATTTCCTCCTGCAAAAAGTATTGGTTGACGATACAACCAAGCTGAAGTTTGAAAGTGTCGGGGCGTGAATTCTCACCACAAAAGTGCACTTATTAAGAATTCCAGACCACTTAGAAGGGGTTCGTAGTGCATTTTCAGCCCCTTGGCTTTGTTATAAGCACCTCTCAACCTGCAGCAGTTGAGTGCCAGAAACCAGAAGCATGCCTCGCCCCCACGAAATCTTATTGAGCTGTCAAAGCGACAGGATTAACTTCAGGCCAATAACACGCAATTAGATTTATTTTCCCTCCTTAAGCCTATTAAGACCACAGCTGAGGAGATAGTGGTCCATTTTAGCTGAATTTAATTGTGTTTCTTATGCACAATGAGCTGTGAGTTACAGGGGTTGGAAATAGGCAACCAAGGTGGTAAGGTGGTCGCATGGTATGGTAAGGTGATGGATTTCTGGTCACAGCAAAGACGTAGAGGAGGTGATTGAGATGATCTTGGGGCCTCCAGGAAAAATTCCACAGAGCTTCCCTTCCATGGCCCGAGGGGAAGCCTGCTGGTGGGTGCTCTTTTTGTCACCATGGTGGAGAAACCGACACCGTCCTTAATCGTGTAACTTTGTGTGCTGTCCCTTTTACAGGCGTGCTAATCCCGTTAGGGCAAATAAAGACGTAATCACGAGTCCCCAACTCACTGGTTCATTTGCAGGTCTTATATTTGCCATTGTCGGGGGAGTCCATTCAGACACCATTGTCAGCTGAGTGACAATCCCTGCTGCGTTGAGAAGCACAGAATGAAGGTAAGGAGGAGGAGGAGGAGGAGGATGGGTGCATTGGGGGGCATTGTCTCTACACTTCTTTGCTAAAAAGGGGGACACCATTTCGTTTGTGTCTTTTCGTACTGAGAACTAGTTGTACACAGTAATAATACTGAGAACTCGTTGTACACAGTTATAATACTGAGAACTCGTTGGACACAGTTATAATACTGAGAACTTGTTGTACACAGTTATAATACTGAGAACTTGTTGTACACAGTTATAATACTGAGAACTCGTTGTACACAGTTATAATACTGAGAACTCATTGTACACAGTTATAATACTGAGAACTAGTTGTACACAGTAATAATACTGAGAACTCGTTGGACACAGTTATAATACTGAGAACTCGTTGGACACAGTTATAATACTGAGAACTCGTTGTACACAGTTATAATACTGAGAACTAGTTGGACACAGTTATAATACTGAGAACTCGTTGTACACAGTTATAATACTGAGAACTCGTTGTACACAGTTATAATACTGAGAACTCGTTGTACACAGTTATAATACTGAGAACTCGTTGTACACAGTTATAATACTGAGAACTCGTTGGACACAGTTATAATACTGAGAACTCGTTGTACACAGTTATAATACTGAGTACTCATTATACACAGTTATAATACTGAGAACTCGTTGTACACAGTTATAATACTGAGCACTCGTTGGACACAGTTATAATACTGAGAACTCGTTGTACACAGTTATAATACTGAGAACTAGTTGGACACAGTTATAATACTGAGAACTCGTTGTACACAGTTATAATACTGAAAACTCGTTGTACACAGTTATAATACTGAGAACTCGTTGTACACAGTTATAATACTGAGAACTCGTTGGACACAGTTATAATACTGAGAACTCGTTGTACACAGTTACAATACTGAGAACTTGTTGTACACAGTTATAATACTGAGAACTCGTTGGACACAGTTATAATACTGAGAACTCGTTGGACACAGTTATAATACTGAGAACTAGTTGAACACAGTTACAATACTGAGAACTCGTTGGACACAGTTATAATACTGAGAACTAGTTGTACACAGTTATAATACTGAGAACTTGTTGTACACAGTTATAATACTGAGAACTCGTTCTACACAGTTATAATACTGAGAACTCGTTGTACACAGTTATAATACTGAGAACTAGTTGGACACAGTTATAATACTGAGAACTAGTTGTACACAGTTATAATACTGAGAACTCGTTCTACACAGTTATAATACTGAGAACTAGTTGGACACAGTTAAAATACTGAGAACTAGTTGTACACAGTTATAATACTGAGAACTCGTTCTACACAGTTATAATACTGAGAACTAGTTGGACACAGTTATAATACTGAGAACTCGTTGTACACAGTTATAATACTGAGAACTCGTTGTACACAGTTATAATACTGAGAACTAGTTGTACACAGTTATAATACTGAGAACTCGTTGTACACAGTTATAATACTGAGAACTAGTTGGACACAGTTATAATACTGAGAACTCGTTGTACACAGTTATAATACTGAGAACTCGTTGTACACAGTAATAATACTGAGAACTCATTATACACAGTTATAATACTGAGAACTCGTTGTACACAGTTATAATACTGAGAACTCGTTGTACACAGTTATAATACTGAGAACTCATTGTACACAGTTATAATACTGAGAACTCGTTGTACACAGTTATAATACTGAGAACTCGTTGGACACAGTTATAATACTGAGAACTCGTTGTACACAGTTATAATACTGAGTACTCATTATACACAGTTATAATACTGAGAACTCGTTGTACACAGTTATAATACTGAGCACTCGTTGGACACAGTTATAATACTGAGAACTCGTTGTACACAGTTATAATACTGAGAACTAGTTGGACACAGTTATAATACTGAGAACTCGTTGTACACAGTTATAATACTGAGAACTCGTTGTACACAGTTATAATACTGAGAACTCATTATACACAGTTATAATACTGAGAACTCGTTGTACACAGTTATAATACTGAGAACTAGTTGTACACAGTTATAATACTGAGAACTCATTGTACACAGTTATAATACTGAGAACTCGTTGTACACAGTTATAATACTGAGAACTCGTTGTACACAGTTATAATACTGAGAACTCATTGTACACAGTTATAATACTGAGAACTCGTTGTACACAGTTATAATACTGAGAACTCGTTGTACACAGTTATAATACTGAAAACTCGTTGTACACAGTTATAATACTGAGAACTCGTTGTACACAGTTATAATACTGAGAACTAGTTGGACACAGTTATAATACTGAGAACTCGTTGTACACAGTTACAATACTGAGAACTTGTTGTACACAGTTATAATACTGAGAACTCGTTGGACACAGTTATAATACTGAGAACTCGTTGGACACAGTTATAATACTGAGAACTAGTTGAACACAGTTACAATACTGAGAACTCGTTGGACACAGTTATAATACTGAGAACTAGTTGTACACAGTTATAATACTGAGAACTTGTTGTACACAGTTATAATACTGAGAACTCGTTGGACACAGTTATCATACTGAGAACTCGTTGTACACAGTTAAAATACTGAGAACTAGTTGGACACAGTTATAATACTGAGAACTCGTTGTACACAGTTATAATACTGAGAACTCGTTGTACACAGTTACAATACTGAGAACTCGTTGGACACAGTTATAATACTGAGAACTAGTTGTACACAGTTATAATACTGAGAACTCGTTGTACACAGTTACAATACTGAGAACTAGTTGTACACAGTTATAATACTGAGAACTCGTTGTACACAGTTATAATACTGAGAACTCGTTGTACACAGTTATAATACTGAGAACTAGTTGTACACAGTTATAATACTGAGAACTCGTTGTACACAGTTATAATACTGAGAACTAGTTGGACACAGTTATAATACTGAGAACTCGTTGTACACAGTTATAATACTGAGAACTCGTTGTACACAGTAATAATACTGAGAACTCATTATACACAGTTATAATACTGAGAACTCGTTGTACACAGTTATAATACTGAGAACTCATTGTACACAGTTATAATACTGAGAACTCGTTGTACACAGTTATAATACTGAGAACTCGTTGTACACAGTTATAATACTGAGAACTCATTGTACACAGTTATAATACTGAGAACTCGTTGTACACAGTTATAATACTGAGAACTCGTTGTACACAGTTATAATACTGAGAACTCATTGTACACAGTTATAATACTGAGAACTCGTTATACACAGTTATAATACTGAGAACTCGTTGTACACAGTTATAATACTGAGAACTCATTGTACACAGTTATAATACTGAGAACACGTTGTACACAGTTATAATACTGAGAACTCGTTGTACACAGTTATAATACTGAAAACTCGTTGTACACAGTTATAATACTGAGAACTCGTTGTACACAGTTATAATACTGAGAACTCGTTGGACACAGTTATAATACTGAGAACTCGTTGTACACAGTTACAATACTGAGAACTTGTTGTACACAGTTATAATACTGAGAACTCGTTGGACACAGTTATAATACTGAGAACTCGTTGGACACAGTTATAATACTGAGAACTAGTTGAACACAGTTACAATACTGAGAACTCGTTGGACACAGTTATAATACTGAGAACTAGTTGTACACAGTTATAATACTGAGAACTTGTTGTACACAGTTATAATACTGAGAACTCGTTGGACACAGTTATAATACTGAGAACTCGTTGTACACAGTTAAAATACTGAGAACTAGTTGGACACAGTTATAATACTGAGAACTCGTTGTACACAGTTATAATACTGAGAACTCGTTGTACACAGTTACAATACTGAGAACTCGTTGGACACAGTTATAATACTGAGAACTAGTTGTACACAGTTATAATACTGAGAACTCGTTGTACACAGTTACAATACTGAGAACTAGTTGTACACAGTTATAATACTGAGAACTCGTTGTACACAGTTATAATACTGAGAACTCGTTGTACACAGTTATAATACTGAGAACTAGTTGTACACAGTTATAATACTGAGAACTCATTGTACACAGTTATAATACTGAGAACTAGTTGGACACAGTTATAATACTGAGAACTCGTTGTACACAGTTATAATACTGAGAACTCGTTGTACACAGTAATAATACTGAGAACTCATTATACACAGTTATAATACTGAGAACTCGTTGTACACAGTTATAATACTGAGAACTCGTTGTACACAGTTATAATACTGAGAACTCATTGTACACAGTTATAATACTGAGAACTCGTTGTACACAGTTATAATACTGAGAACTCGTTGTACACAGTTATAATACTGAGAACTCATTGTACACAGTTATAATACTGAGAACTCGTTGTACACAGTTATAATACTGAGAACTCGTTGTACACAGTTATAATACTGAGAACTCATTGTACACAGTTATAATACTGAGAACTCGTTGTACACAGTTATAATACTGAGAACTCGTTGTACACAGTTATAATACTGAGAACTCATTGTACACAGTTATAATACTGAGAACTCGTTGTACACAGTTATAATACTGAGAACTCGTTGTACACAGTTATAATACTGAGAGCTCGTTGTACACAGTTATAATACTGAGAACTCGTTGTACACAGTTATAATACTGAGAACTCGTTGGACACAGTTATAATACTGAGAACTCGTTGTACACAGTTATAATACTGAGAACTCGTTGTACACAGTTATAATACTGAGAACTCGTTGGACACAGTTATAATACTGAGAACTCGTTGGACACAGTTATAATACTGAGAACTAGTTGGACACAGTTATAATACTGAGAACTCGTTGGACACAGTTATAATACTGAGAACTAGTTGGACACAGTTATAATACTGAGAACTAGTTGTACACAGTTATAATACTGAGAACTCGTTGGACACAGTTATAATACTGAGAACTCGTTGTACACAGTTAAAATACTGAGAACTAGTTGGACACAGTTATAATACTGAGAACTCGTTGTACACAGTTATAATACTGAGAACTCGTTGTACACAGTAATAATACTGAGAACTCATTATACACAGTTATAATACTGAGAACTCATTGTACACAGTTATAATACTGAGAACTCGTTGTACACAGTTATAATACTGAGAACTCGTTGTACACAGTTATAATACTGAGAACTCATTGTACACAGTTATAATACTGAGAACTCGTTGTACACAGTTATAATACTGAGAACTCGTTGTACACAGTTATAATACTGAAAACTCGTTGTACACAGTTATAATACTGAGAACTCGTTGTACACTGTTATAATACTGAGAACTCGTTGGACACAGTTATAATACTGAGAACTCGTTGTACACAGTTACAATACTGAGAACTTGTTGTACACAGTTATAATACTGAGAACTCGTTGGACACAGTTATAATACTGAGAACTCGTTGGACACAGTTATAATACTGAGAACTAGTTGAACACAGTTACAATACTGAGAACTCGTTGGACACAGTTATAATACTGAGAACTCGTTGGACACAGTTATAATACTGAGAGCTCGTTGTACACAGTTATAATACTGAGAACTCGTTGTACACAGTTATAATACTGAGAACTCATTGTACACAGTTATAATACTGAGAACTAGTTGGACACAGTTATAATACTGAGAACTCGTTGTACACAGTTATAATACTGAGAACTCGTTGTACACAGTTATAATACTGAGAACTCGTTGGACACAGTTATAATACTGAGAACTAGTTGGACACAGTTATAATACTGAGAACTCGTTGTACACAGTTATAATACTGAGAACTAGTTGTACACAGTTATAATACTGAGAACTCGTTGTACACAGTTATAATACTGAGAACTCGTTGTACACAGTTATAATACTGAGAACTAGTTGTACACAGTTATAATACTGAGAACTCATTGTACACAGTTATAATACTGAGAACTAGTTGGACACAGTTATAATACTGAGAACTCGTTGTACACAGTTATAATACTGAGAACTCGTTGTACACAGTAATAATACTGAGAACTCATTATACACAGTTATAATACTGAGAACTCGTTGTACACAGTTATAATACTGAGAACTCGTTGTACACAGTTATAATACTGAGAACTCATTGTACACAGTTATAATACTGAGAACTCGTTGTACACAGTTATAATACTGAGAACTCGTTGTACACAGTTATAATACTGAGAACTCATTGTACACAGTTATAATACTGAGAACTCGTTGTACACAGTTATAATACTGAGAACTCGTTGTACACAGTTATAATACTGAGAACTCATTGTACACAGTTATAATACTGAGAACTCGTTGTACACAGTTATAATACTGAGAACTCGTTGTACACAGTTATAATACTGAGAACTCATTGTACACAGTTATAATACTGAGAACTCGTTGTACACAGTTATAATACTGAGAACTCGTTGTACACAGTTATAATACTGAAAACTCGTTGTACACAGTTATAATACTGAGAACTCGTTGTACACAGTTATAATACTGAGAACTCGTTGGACACAGTTATAATACTGAGAACTCGTTGTACACAGTTACAATACTGAGAACTTGTTGTACACAGTTATAATACTGAGAACTCGTTGGACACAGTTATAATACTGAGAACTCGTTGGACACAGTTATAATACTGAGAACTAGTTGAACACAGTTACAATACTGAGAACTCGTTGGACACAGTTATAATACTGAGAACTAGTTGTACACAGTTATAATACTGAGAACTTGTTGTACACAGTTATAATACTGAGAACTCGTTGGACACAGTTATAATACTGAGAACTCGTTGTACACAGTTAAAATACTGAGAACTAGTTGGACACAGTTATAATACTGAGAACTCGTTGTACACAGTTATAATACTGAGAACTCGTTGTACACAGTTACAATACTGAGAACTCGTTGGACACAGTTATAATACTGAGAACTAGTTGTACACAGTTATAATACTGAGAACTCGTTGTACACAGTTACAATACTGAGAACTAGTTGTACACAGTTATAATACTGAGAACTCGTTGTACACAGTTATAATACTGAGAACTCGTTGTACACAGTTATAATACTGAGAACTAGTTGTACACAGTTATAATACTGAGAACTCGTTGTACACAGTTATAATACTGAGAACTAGTTGGACACAGTTATAATACTGAGAACTCGTTGTACACAGTTATAATACTGAGAACTCGTTGTACACAGTAATAATACTGAGAACTCATTATACACAGTTATAATACTGAGAACTCGTTGTACACAGTTATAATACTGAGAACTCGTTGTACACAGTTATAATACTGAGAACTCATTGTACACAGTTATAATACTGAGAACTCATTGTACACAGTTATAATACTGAGAACTCGTTGTACACAGTTATAATACTGAGAACTCGTTGTACACAGTTATAATACTGAGAACTCATTGTACACAGTTATAATACTGAGAACTCGTTGTACACAGTTATAATACTGAGAACTCGTTGTACACAGTTATAATACTGAGAACTCGTTGTACACAGTTATAATACTGAGAACTCGTTGTACACAGTTATAATACTGAAAACTCGTTGTACACAGTTATAATACTGAGAACTCGTTGTACACAGTTATAATACTGAGAACTCGTTGGACACAGTTATAATACTGAGAACTCGTTGTACACAGTTACAATACTGAGAACTTGTTGTACACAGTTATAATACTGAGAACTCGTTGGACACAGTTATAATACTGAGAACTCGTTGTACACAGTTATAATACTGAGAACTCATTGTACACAGTTATAATACTGAGAACTCGTTGTACACAGTTATAATACTGAGAACTCGTTGTACACAGTTATAATACTGAGAACTCATTGTACACAGTTATAATACTGAGAACTCGTTGTACACAGTTATAATACTGAGAACTCGTTGTACACAGTTATAATACTGAGAACTCGTTGTACACAGTTATAATACTGAGAACTCGTTGGACACAGTTATAATACTGAGAACTCGTTGTACACAGTTACAATACTGAGAACTTGTTGTACACAGTTATAATACTGAGAACTCGTTGGACACAGTTATAATACTGAGAACTCGTTGGACACAGTTATAATACTGAGAACTAGTTGAACACAGTTACAATACTGAGAACTCGTTGGACACAGTTATAATACTGAGAACTAGTTGTACACAGTTATAATACTGAGAACTTGTTGTACACAGTTATAATACTGAGAACTCGTTGGACACAGTTATAATACTGAGAACTCGTTGTACACAGTTAAAATACTGAGAACTAGTTGGACACAGTTATAATACTGAGAACTCGTTGTACACAGTTATAATACTGAGAACTCGTTGTACACAGTAATAATATTGAGAACTCATTATACACAGTTATAATACTGAGAACTCGTTGTACACAGTTATAATACTGAGAACTCGTTGTACACAGTTATAATACTGAGAACTCGTTGTACACAGTTATAATACTGAGAACTCGTTGTACACAGTTATAATACTGAGAACTCATTGTACACAGTTATAATACTGAGAACTCGTTGTACACAGTTATAATACTGAGAACTCGTTGTACACAGTTCTAATACTGAAAACTCGTTGTACACAGTTATAATACTGAGAACTCGTTGTACACAGTTATAATACTGAGAACTCGTTGGACACAGTTATAATACTGAGAACTCGTTGTACACAGTTACAATACTGAGAACTTGTTGTACCCAGTTATAATACTGAGAACTCGTTGGACACAGTTATAATACTGAGAACTCGTTGGACACAGTTATAATACTGAGAACTAGTTGAACACAGTTACAATACTGAGAACTCGTTGGACACAGTTATAATACTGAGAACTAGTTGTACACAGTTATAATACTCAGAACTTGTTGTACACAGTTATAATACTGAGAACTCGTTGGACACAGTTATAATACTGAGAACTCGTTGTACACAGTTAAAATACTGAGAACTAGTTGGACACAGTTATAATACTGAGAACTCGTTGTACACAGTTATAATACTGAGAACTCGTTGTACACAGTTACAATACTGAGAACTCGTTGGACACAGTTATAATACTGAGAACTAGTTGTACACAGTTATAATACTGAGAACTCGTTGTACACAGTTATAATACTGAGAACTCATTATACACAGTTATAATACTGAGAACTCGTTGTACACAGTTATAATACTGAGAACTCGTTGTACACAGTTATAATACTGAGAACTCATTGTACACAGTTATAATACTGAGAACTCGTTGTACACAGTTATAATACTGAGAACTCGTTGTACACAGTTATAATACTGAGAACTCGTTGTACACAGTTATAATACTGAGAACTCGTTGTACACAGTTATAATACTGAGAACTCATTGTCCACAGTTATAATACTGAGAACTCGTTGTACACAGTTATAATACTGAGAACTCGTTGTACACAGTTATAATACTGAGAACTCGTTGTACACAGTTATAATACTGAGAACTCGTTGTACACAGTTATAAAACTGAGAACTCCTTGTACACAGTTATAATACTGAGAACTCGTTGGACCTAGTTATAATACTGAGAACTCGTTGTACACAGTAATAATACTGAGAACTCATTATACACAGTTATAATACTGAGAACTCGTTGGAAACAGTTATAATACTGAGAACTAGTTGTACACAGTTATAATACTGAGAACTCGTTGGACACAGTTATAATACTGAGAACTCGTTGTACACAGTTACAATACTGAGAACTTGTTGTACACAGTTATAATACTGAGAACTCGTTGGACACAGTTATAATACTGAGAACTCGTTGGACACAGTTATAATACTGAGAACTAGTTGTACACAGTTACAATACTGAGAACTCGTTGGACACAGTTATAATACTGAGAACTAGTTGTACACAGTTATAATACTGAGATCTTGTTGTACACAGTTATAATACTGAGAACTCGTTGGACACAGTTATAATACTGAGAACTCGTTGTACACAGTTATAATACTGAGAACTAGTTGGACACAGTTATAATACTGAGAACTCGTTGTACACAGTTATAATACTGAGAACTCGTTGTACACAGTTACAATACTGAGAACTCGTTGGACACAGTTATAATACTGAGAACTAGTTGTACACAGTTATAATACTGAGAACTCGTTGTACACAGTTACAATACTGAGAACTAGTTGTACACAGTTATAATACTGAGAACTCGTTGTACACAGTTATAATACTGAGAACTAGTTGTACACAGTTATAATACTGAGAACTTGTTGTACACAGTTATAATACTGAGAACTCGTTGTACACAGTTATAATACTGAGAACTCGTTGTACACAGTTATAATACTGAGAACTCGTTGTACACAGTTATAATACTGAGAACTAGTTGTACACAGTTATAATACTGAGAACTAGTTGGACACAGTTATAATACTGAGAACTCGTTGTACACAGTTATAATACTGAGAACTCGTTGGACACAGTTATAACACTGAGAACTCGTTGTACACAGTTATAATACTGAGAACTCGTTGGACACAGTTATAATACTGAGAACTCATTATACACAGTTATAATACTGAGAACTCATTGTACACAGTTATAATACTGAGAACTCGTTGTACACAGTTATAATACTGAGAACTCGTTGGACACAGTTATAATACTGAGAACTCGTTGGACACAGTTATAATACTGTGAACTCGTTATACACAGTTATAATACTGAGAACTCATTGTACACAGTTATAATACTGAGAACTCGTTGGACACAGTTATAATACTGAGAACTCATTGTACACAGTTATAATACTGAGAACTCGTTGGACACAGTTATAATACTGAGAACTTATTGTACACAGTTATAATACTGAGAACTCGTTGGACACAGTTATAATACTGAGAACTCGTTGGACACAGTTATAATACTGAGAACTAGTTGTACACAGTTATAATACTGAGAACTCGTTGGACACAGTTATAATACTGAGAACTCGTTGGACACAGTTATAATACTGAGAACTCGTTGTACACAGTTATAATACTGAGAACTCGTTGTACACAGTTATAATACTGAGAACTAGTTGTACACAGTTATAATACTGAGAACTCGTTGTACACAGTTATAATACTGAGAACTCGTTGTACACAGTTATAATACTGAGAACTAGTTGTACACAGTTATAATACTGAGAACTAGTTGGACACAGTTATAATACTGAGAACTCGTTGTACACAGTTATAATACTGAGAACTCGTTGGACACAGTTATAACACTGAGAACTCGTTGTACACAGTTATAATACTGAGAACTCGTTGGACACAGTTATAATACTGAGAACTCATTATACACAGTTATAATACTGAGAACTCATTGTACACAGTTATAATACTGAGAACTCGTTGTACACAGTTATAATACTGAGAACTCGTTCTACACAGTTATCATACTGAGAACTAGTTGGACACAGTTATAATACTGAGAACTCGTTGTACACAGTTATAATACTGAGAACTCATTGTACACAGTTATAACACTGAGAACTAGTTGTACACAGTTATAATACTGAGAACTCGTTGGACACAGTTATAATACTGAGAACTCATTATACACCGTTATAATACTGAGAACTCATTGTACACAGTTATAATACTGAGAACTCGTTGTACACAGTTATAATACTGAGAACTCGTTCTACACAGTTATAATACTGAGAACTCGTTGTACACAGTTATAATACTGAGAACTCGTTGTACACAGTTACAATACTGAGAACTCATTGTACACAGTTATAATACTGAGAACTAGTTGTACACAGTTATAATACTGAGAACTCGTTGTACACAGTTATAATACTGAGAACTCGTTGTACACAGTTATAATACTGAGAACTCGTTGTACACAGTTATAATACTGAGAACTAGTTGTACACAGTTATAATACTGAGAACTCGTTGTACACAGTTATAATACTGAGAACTCATTGTACACAGTTATAATACTGAGAACTCGTTGTACACAGTTATAATACTGAGAACTCGTTCTGCACAGTTATAATACTGAGAACTCGTTCTACACAGTTATAATACTGAGAACTCGTTGTACACAGTTACAATACTGAGAACTCATTGTACACAGTTATAATACTGAGAACTCATTGTACACAGTTATAATACTGAGAACTCGTTCTACACAGTTATAATACTGAGAACTCGTTGTACACAGTTATAATACTGAGAACTCGTTGTACACAGTTATAATACTGAGAACTCGTTGTACGCAGTTATAATACTGAGAACTCGTGCCACTTGAATGACGTGGGACCACATCCAAAGATGATTTGACAGAGAATGATTGATTGTTTCATCGTAGACAATACCGTAAGCTTCACATTTCTTTGAACACATTCACACCCATAGATTAATATAGATCGCTCTTCTCCAAGCTTCTTCTTGCTGCGATGAATAGAAAGCTATCCTTCCATTCTCTATTCTTCTCCTGTCCTCTGCTCCCCATTCATTCTGTTACACAGGTGATATGTATGCGTAACCCCATTACAGTAGTTGACTAATGAGAGACCATCACTCTCTGTCTGTGGAACGACGTACCTTTGCCAGTTCGTTGTACAAGATCATCAGCAGAGTTCTCCATCACATTCTCACTCAGGCAGAAGTAGAGGCAGTAGGATATGTACAGAGCAAATCGGAGGAGAGGCATGTGATCCCTGTACTAGCAGTAGGGAGACTGAGGACCTTGTTTCTTCCTTTGTTCTGTCTCAATGGTCCACTAGGCTATAAATAGGAGTTAAGTGCAATGGTCACGTCACTCTGAGGAAGATGTCAGTTTAATGGCAAAACGTCAGTCACCTGCTCTCATCTTGTACATTGGATTAAAGTGAGCTAACATAAATCAATCTCTGACTGTATTTGTTGAGTGTGCCAACTCCTTTCTGCCTCGAATTAATCCTTTTGGAAGTTGTTCTTGCCCTTCTCATGACCTCATTAAAGACTTTGATGGAACATTTCAGATAAACTAATGTCAGCTAAGGTGACATAGCTATAATTGTTAAATGTAGCTATTTTTCACTTATTCCAATGCTACCATTTTAAAAAGAAGTGAGGCTAGAAAGATGCATTTCCAAAGAAAGAAGGGTGAAGTATTCAAACAGGCCAATGGTAACTAACGCATGCGATTCATGGTTTTCCAATGCATTCCAGGCAGTTCTGCATTCTAAGATCTGGAAGCACAGGGCTGTCTAACTTTCAGCTCTCAGGACACTCAAGTGGATCAAGCTTTACGCAAAGGGATGCCTATAAGAATTAAGTAGCAAAACAGAGTATGTTCTTTAAATACATTCAAACCCAGGCTTGGTCCCATCTACAAATTGTCCGGCCATTAAAAGTCGCTCGCTAGCTACTCCCATAACAAGTCCGAATGAGCAGCGGCATTGAAGCCGATGTCGGGCCTCTCTCACGCGATTCAATCACAGCAAACATAAACAGCTGACATCTGTGAGCCCTCATTAGGCAGCTCCACCACCCACCACCCTCCCACCACCACCACTTCAATCTGAAACACCTACTCGATGACTAAGCAAATAAATCCATACACTTTTCCTGTTTGGCTTGGGGGGGATTAGTAAGCATATCTTCCCCATGTTATTCTTTGTCTGGGGTTGAGGGGCTCAGGGTTGCGGGAGGGAAGGGGGGGATAGATTGTTGCTGAGAACATAATTGGCATGGCCTCTCTGACACTGTCCATCAGACTGGGTTTTAGCTGCCTCTGAAGGCGTCCCATCCTGCAGGGCCCCTGTGAGGCTCCTGCTGATGTTTCATTAAACAAGAGCGGGGTCTCTGAGGAGATGTTTGTGCAGCCTCTGTGGCTCCACCACACAGCGAGAAGCTTGCCTTCCATTGCAAACTGGCGCGGCTATAATTAGCCACGCACCCCATTTCATGATGGTGCTCCTGTGTAAGCCTGTGTGTGTGTGTGTGTGTGTGTGTGTGTGTGTGTGTGTGTGTGTGTGTGTGTGTGTGTGTGTGTGTGTGTGTGTGTGTGTGTGTGTGTGTGTGTGTAGGGGTGGTGTAAGAAAGATTGAGACTGGCATTTGAGGGAGAATACTTGTGTTGTATGACTCAAGCAGAGGGAGGGAGGCCCATGGAAATGTTCTGGGGCATTACTACTGTTGCTGCAGCAGTAACCCTACTTTTAACTCAAGTTACAACTATTTCAACCTGAGTCATGTGTAGTAATATCTAAATAGGTCAAAGGTTATATATTTCTAATAACAATGTCATGGCAACACTGAAATTTAAATGATCTTGATATTATTACTGCACAAATAAACAAATAAACCCTCTGATATAAGAGCTCACATTGACACACAACTACCAGCACCAGTGTATTCAAATAGTATGTCTTTGAACAGCCCCTTGGAACTAGGGCTGATAGGCCTGGGCCCATTCACCAAGTGTCTCAGTGTTGATCTAGGATCAGGTACCCCCTTTAATTCTTTATGTTTTAAAAGGAAACACTGATCCTAAATCAGCACTTCTACTCTGAGATGTTTTGTAATAACGGCCGAGGCCTTTGGACCATCAGTCTTTTGTAATGCATTATTGAACTGAATGACAGAGATGTGGAAAATGTTGGAATAACTTCTCTAATCTCCTTGAATGAACTCAAAATCATAAACCTTACTATAGTTGCCTACTACAGGTGCCCAGTTGCCCTTTCCTTGTAGAAGCCTAAACATTTGATCTAGCGTGTATAAGTTCATTGAGCAGCGGATCCTCATCTTCAACAAATTATAATAATCAGATATATTGAATGAGGGGATGATGCAGAGATACACAAAGTATGCAAGTAAGCCCATCTATTACAGAGCTCCAGAGGAATCATGCAGCCTTTTAAGGTTGCTGTGATGGTGCAAGGAGGACAAGTGGGATAGCGTGGGCTCAGGGTGGTTGAACAGTACTACTAGGCTCTTTAAAGAGCCTGTGATGGACTACAGAGCCTGGCTCTCAATCAGAGCTGGTCACAGGGCTATACTGGGATAAGTCAAATATAATTTTATCCTTCAGATCAAACTGATTGCATTGCATATAAATTCAATTGTGTCTTGCTTGAAGGAGGAATGTTATTTTTCCCTTATCACAAAACTCTATAACCAGATTTGATTCCGTGCGGTCTGTTGTTGGTCATCTTAGTAGGATTACTTTTGTGGAAAAATAGTTTGATGTCCCTATAAAGAAGAGCCTACACTCACATTTAATATGTTCTAATGTAGCTGGTGGTTCATTTAGCATATTCTACTGTAGAAGGTGGTTCCTTTAGTATGTTCTACTATAGCTGGTGGTTGGTTTATTATGTTCTACTACAGCTGGTGGCTTATTTAGTATGTTCTACTGTAGCAGGTGGTTCCTTTAGTATGTTCTACTGTAGCAGGTGGTTCCTTTAGTATGTTCTACTACAGCTGGTGGTTCATTTATTATATTATACTATAGCTGGTGGTTCATTTAGTATATTCTACGATAGCAAGTGGTTCATTTAGTATGTTCTACTATAGCAAGTGGTTCATTTAGTATGTTCTGCTATAGCAAGTGGTTCATTTAGTATGTTCTACAACAGCAGGTGGTTCATTTAGTATGTTCTATTATAGCTGATGGTTCATTTATGTTCTGCTGCAGCTGGTGGTTCATTTAGTATGTTCTGCTATAGCAAGTGGTTCATTTAGTATGTTCTACGATAGCAAGTGGTTCATTTAGTATGTTCTACTATAGCAAGTGGTTCATTTAGTATGTTCTGCTATAGCAAGTGGTTCATTTAGTATGTTCTACAACAGCAGGTAGTTCATTTAGTATGTTCTATTATAGTTGATGATTCATTTATGTTCTGCTACAGCTGGTGGTTCATTTAGTATGTTCTGCTATAGCAAGTGGTTCATTTAGTATGTTCTACTATAGCAAGTGGTTCATTTAGTATGTTCTGCTACAGCAAGTGGTTCATTTAGTATATTCTACTATAGCTGGTGGTTCATTTAGTATGTTCTACTGTAGCAGGTGGTTCATTTAGTATGTTCTACTATAGCTGGTGGTTTATTTACTATATTCTACTATTGCTGGTGGTTCATTTAGTATGTTCTACTGTAGCAGGTGGTTAATTTAGTATGTTTTACTGTAGCAGGTGGTTCATTTTGTATGTTCTACTATAGTTGGTGGTTCATGTAGTATGTTCTACTGTAGCAAGTGGTTCATGTAGTATGTTCTGCTATAGCAAGTGGTTCATTTAGTATGTTCTACTATAGCTGGTGGTTTATTTACTATATTCTACTATTGCTGGTGGTTCATTTAGTATGTTCTACTGTAGCTGGTGGATCATTTAGTATATTCTGCTATAGCTAGAGGTTAATTTTGTATAGTATACTATAGCTGGTGGTTCATTTAGTATGTTCTACAATAGCAAGTGGTTCATTTAGTATGTTCTACCCAAGCAGGTGGTTCATTTAGTATGTTCAATTATAGCTGGTGGTTCATTTATGTTCTGCTACAGCTGGTGGTTCATTTAGTATGTTCTGCTATAGCAAGTGGTTCATTTAGTATGTTCTACTATAGCAAGTGGTTAATTTAGTATGTTCTGCTATAGCAAGTGGTTAATTTAGTATGTTCTATTATAGCTGGTGTGGTTCATTTAGTATGTTCTACTGTAGCAGGTGGTTCATTTCGTATGTTCTACTATAGCTGGTGGTTCATTTACTATATTCTACTATAGCTGGTAGTTCATTTAGTATGTTCTACTGTAGCAGGTGGTTCATTTAGTATGTTCTATTATAGTTGGTGGTTCATTTAGTATGTTCTACTGTAGCAGATGGTTCATTTAGTATGTTCTACTATAGCTGGTGGTTCATTTAGTATGTTCTACTGTAGCAGGTGGTTAATTTAGTATGTTCTACATTATCAGGTGGTTAATTTAGTATGTTTTACTATAGTTGGTGATTCATTTAGTATGTTAAACTGTAGCAGATGGTTAATTTAGTATGTTTTACTATAGCTGGTGGTTCATTTATTATGTTCTATTATAGCTGGTGGTTCATTTAGTATATTATACTATAGCTAATGGTTCATTTAGTATGTTTTACTATAGCTGGTGGTTCATTTATTATGTTCTACTATAGCAGGTGGTTCATTTAGTATGTTCTGCTACAGCTGGTGGTTCATTTAGTATGTTCTGCTATAGCTGGTGGTACATTTAGTATGTTCTGCTATAGCAAGTGGTTCATTTAGTATGTTCTACAACAGCAGGTAGTTAATTTAGTATGTTCTATTATAGTTGATGATTCATTTATGTTCTGCTACAGCTGGTGGTTCATTTAGTATGTTCTGCTATAGCAAGTGGTTCATTTAGTATGTTCTACTATAGCAAGTGGTTAATTTAGTATGTTCTGCTATAGCAAGTGGTTCATTTAGTATGTTCTATTATAGCTGGTGTGGTTCATTTAGTATGTTCTACTGTAGCAGGTGGTTCATTTAGTATGTTCTACTATAGCTGGTGGTTCATTTACTATATTCTACTATAGCTGGTAGTTCATTTAGTATGTTCTACTGTAGCAGGTGGTTCATTTAGTATGTTCTACTGTAGCAGGTGGTTCATTTAGTATGTTCTATTATAGTTGGTGGTTCATTTAGTATGTTCTGCTGTAGCAGATGGTTCATTTAGTATGTTCTACTATAGCTGGTGGTTCATTTAGTATGTTCTACTGTAGCAGGTGGTTAATTTAGTATGTTCTACTATAGCTGGTGGTTCATTTAGTATATTCTATTATAGTTGGTGGTTCATTTAGTATGTTCTACTGTAGCAGATAGTTCATTTAGTATGTTCTACTATAGCTGGTGGTTCATTTAGTATGTTCTACTGTAGCAGGTGGTTAATTTAGTATGTTCTACTATAGCTGGTGGTTCATTTAGTATATTCTACTATAGCTAGTGGTTCATTTAGTATGTTCTACATTATCAGGTGGTTAATTTAGTATGTTTTACTATAGTTGGTGATTCATTTAGTATGTTAAACTGTAGCAGATGGTTAATTTAGTATGTTTGACTATAGCTGGTGGTTCATTTATTATGTTCTACTATAGCTGGTAGTTCATTTAGTATGTTCTACTATAGCAGGTGGTTCATTTAGTATGTTCTGCTACAGCTGGTGGTTCATTTAGTATGTTCTGCTATAGCTGGTGGTACATTTAGTATGTTCTGCTACAGCTGCTGGTTCATTTAGTATGTTCTGATATAGCTAATGGTTCATTTAGTATGTTCTGCTATGGCAAGTGGTTCATTTAGTATGTTCTGCTACAGCTGGTGGTTCATTTAGTATGTTCTACTATAGCTGGTGGTTCATTTAGTATGTTCTACTACAGCTAGTGGTTCATTTAGTTTGTTCTACTATAGTTGGTGGTTCATTTAGTGTGTTCTTCCATAGCTAGTGGTTCATTTAGTATGTTCTACTATAGTTGGTGGTTCATTTAGTATGTTCTACCGTAGCAGGTGGTTCATTTCGTATGTTCTACTATAGCTGGTGTTTCATTTAGTATGTTCTACTGTAGCAGGTGGTTCATTTAGTATGTTCTACTATAGTTGGTGGTTCATTTAGTATGTTCTACTACAGCTGGTGGTTTATTTAGTATATTCTGCTACAGCTAGTGGTTAATTTAGTATGTTCTACTGTAGCAGGTGGTTCATTTAATATGTTCAACTATAGCTGGTGGTTCAATTATTATGTTCACTATAGCAGGTGGTTCAATTAGTTTGTTCAACTATAGCTGGTGGTTCATTTAGAATGTTCTACTGTCGCAGATGGTTCATTTAGTATGTTCTACTAAAGCTGTTGGTTCATTTAGTATGTTCTACTGTAGCAGGTGGTTCATTTAATATGTTCTACTATAGCTGGTGGTTCATATAGTATGTTCTACTACAGCTGGTGGTTTATTTAGTATATTCTGCTATAGCTAGTGGTTTATTTAGTATGTTCTACTATAGTTTGTGGTTCATTTAGTCTGTTCTACTACAGCTGGTGGTTCATTTAGTATGTTCTGCTACAGCTGGTGGTTCATTTAGTATGTTCTACTACAGCTGGTGGTTTATTTAGTATATTCTGCTATAGCTAGTGGTTTATTTAGTATGTTCTACTATAGTTTGTGGTTCATTTAGTATTTTCTACTGCAGCTGGTGGTTCATTTAGTGTGTTCTGCTACTGCTGGTGGTTCATTTAGTATGTTCTACTGTATCAGGTGGTTCATTTATTATGTTCTGCTCCAGCTGGTGGTTCATTTAGTATGTTATGCTGTAGCTAATGGTTCATTTAGTATGTTCTGCTATGGCAGGTGGTTCATTTAGTATGTTCTGCTATGGCAGGTGGTTCATTTAGTATGTTCTGCTACAGCTGGTGGTTCATTTAGTATGTTCTACTATAGTTGGTGGTTCATTTAGTATGTTCTACTACAGCTGGTGGTTTATTTAGTATATTATGCTATAGCTAGTGGTTAATTTAGTATATTCTACTATAGCTGGTTGTTCATTTAGTATGTTCTACTACAGCTGGTGGTTTATTTAGTATATTCTGCTATAGCTAGTGGTTTATTTAGTATGTTCTACTATAGTTTGTGGTTCATTTAGTATGTTCTACTACAGCTGGTGGTTCATTTAGTATGTTCTGCTATGGCAGGTGTCAGGACCCGGTTACGAACCTGGGTCTCCGGAGTGAGAAACAGTCAGTTAACCAACTGAGCCACGAATAGTCAGCAGAACCCAGAAGATGAGGCAGACACAGCAGTACTTAAGACGGTGTATTTAATAAAGTAAAAGTATGAGAAGTCCTTCAATACAAAAATGGCAAATCCAAAAGGTGGTAGGAATAGCACAAAAAGCCTCAAGAGATACTCAAAAACAAAAACAGAATTCCACAAGAGCATCCACCGGAATCGACAAGAATACACAGAACACTAGGGCTGGGTGCTAACATACAAACACAAAGCACAGAACTGAGGGAAACTAAGGGTTTAAATACAACTTTGGAAAACGAGGCACAGGTGCAAATAATAATGGGGAACAAGGGAAAAAACATAAGGTCAAAAAGCACAATGGGGGCATCTAGTGACCAAAACCCGGAACAACCCTGGCCAAATCCTGACAGCAGGTGGTTCATTTAGTATGTTCTGCTACAGCTGGTCGTTCATTTAGTATGTTCTACTATAGCTGGTGGTTCATTTAGTATTTTCTACTGAAGCTGGTGGTTCATTTAGTGTGTTCTGCTACAGCTGGTGGTTCATTTAGTGTTTTCTACTATAGCTAGTGGTTCATTTAGTATGTTCTACTATAGTTGGTGGTTCATTTAGTGTGTTCTACTATAGCTAGTGGTTCATTTAGTATGTTCTACTATAGTTGCTGGTTCATTTAGTGTGTTCTACTATAGCTAGTGGTTCATTTAGTATGTTCTACTGTAGCAGATGGTTCATTTAGTATATTCTACTATAGCTAGTGGTTCATTTGGTATGTTCTACTATAGTTGGTGGTTCATTTAGTATGTACTACTACAGCTGGTGGTTAATTTCGTATATTCTCTATAGGAAATTGTTCATTTAGTATGTTCTACTATAGGTGGTGTTGTTAATTTAGTATGTTATACTGTAGCAGGTGGTTCATTTAATATGTTCTACTATAGCTGGTGGTTCATTTATTATGTTCACTATAGCAGGTGGTTCAATTAGTATGTTCAACTATAGCTGGTGGTTAATTTAGTATGTTCTACTGTAGCAGATGGTTCATTTAGTATATTCTACTATAGCTGGTGGTTCATTTAGTATATTATAATACAGCTGGTGGTTCATTTAGTATGTTCTACTATAGCTGGTGGTTCATTTAGTATGTTCCTGTCATGTCTTATTATGTCTGTTCCTGTCCTTTCTCTTCACTCTGTCTCTCTCTGCTGGTCTTATTAGGTTACCTTCTCTGTCTCTCCTTCTTCAGCTGTTCCACATCTCCCCTAACTAGCTCATTCACCCTTTCCCCACCTGTTCTCTCTTTCCCCTCTGATTAGGTCTCTATTTCTCTCTCTGTTCCTGCTACTTTCGGTGTCAGATTCTTGTTTGTGTTTTTCATGCCAGAAGCAAGCTATCGTCTCGTTTGCTTCCACCTTGTCCTATCCTGTCGGAGTCGGCCTGGCAGGTGCATCCTGCACTCTACTACGTTCTTTTGTTCTATTGTCAACGTCGGAGGAGGATCTATGCCGTTCCTGTTTTTTCATTAAAAGAACTCTGTTTTCTGTTAAAACCGCTTTTGGGTCTTCACTCAAGTACATAACAGAAGAATCTGACCAAGAATGGACCCAGCGGCTCCGGACCCTTTTCACTCCGCCGTCGAGATCCAGGGAGCGATGCTAGGCAGACACGAGGAGGAATTGTCTGCTGCTCGACATGCCGTTGAGACCCTGGCCGTCCAAGTCTCCGACCTCACAAGACAGGTTCACCAACTCCACCTCGATCCACCGCCCACTTCCAGGGTTTCCGAGTCTCCGGAGCCCAGGATCAACAACCCGCCGTGTTACTCTGGGAGCCCACTGAGTGCCGCTCATTCCTCACGCAGTGTGATGTGGTGTTCTCTCTCCAGCCCAACACTTACTCCAGGAGCACAGCCCGCATCGCCTACGTCATTTCTCTCCTTACCGGACGGGCGCGTGAGTGGGGCACGGCAATCTGGGAGGCGAGGGCTGAGTGTATTAACCAGTATCAGGACTTTAAGGAGGAGATGATTCGGGTTTTGACCGTTCTGTTTTTGGGGAGGAGGCTTCCAGGGCCCTGTCTTCCCTATGTCAGGGGAATCGATCCATAACGGATTATTCTATTGAGTTTCGCACTCTCGCTGCCTCTAGTGACTGGAACAGAGCCGGCTTTGCTCGCTCGTTTTCTGGAGGGTCTCCTCGCCGAGGTTAAGGATGAGATCCTCTCCCGGGAGGTTCCTTCCAGTCTGGACTCCTTAATAGCTCTCGCTATTCGCATAGAGCGACGGTTTGATCTTTGTCGCCGAGCTCGTGGAAAGGAGTTTGCGTTCTCCGTTGCTCCCCTCTCCACATCACTGCCACCTGCCGCATCACTGCCACCCTCCTCCGCCGGCTCGGATGCTGAGCCTATGCAGCTGGGGGGTATCCGCATCTCGGCCAAGGAGAAGGAACGGAGAATCACCAACCGCCTCTGTCTCTACTGCGGCTCCGCTGGTCATTTTGTCACCTCATGCCCAGTAAAAGCCAGAGCTCATCAGTAAGAGGAGGGCTACTGGTGAGCGCAACTACTCAGGTCTCTCCTTCAAGATCCTGCACTACCTTTCCGGTCCATCTCCGCTGGCCCGGTTCATCTGCTTCCTGCAGTGCCTTGATAGACTCTGGGGCGGAGGGCTGTTTTATGGACGAGACCTGGGCTCGGGAACATGACATTCCTCTCAGACAGTTAGGGAGCCCACGGCCTTGTTCGCTTTAGATGGTAGTTCTCTCCCCAAGATTCAGCGTGAGACGCTGCCTTTAACCCTCACTGTCTCTGGTAATCATAGCGAAACCATTTCTTTTTTAATTTTTCGTTCACCTTTTACACCTGTTGTTTTGGGTCATCCCTGGCTAGTGCGCCATAACCCTTCTATTAATTGGTCTAGTAATACTATCCTATCCTGGAATGTTTCTTGTCATGTGACCTGTTTAATGTCTGCTATCCCTCCTGTTTCCTCTGTCTCTTCTTCACAGGAGGAGCCTGGTGATTTGACAGGGGTGCCGGAGGAGTATCACGATCTGCGCACGGTGTTCAGTCGTTCCAAGGCCACTTCTCTCCCTCCACACCGGTCGTATGACTGTAGTATTGATCTCCTTCCGGGAACTACTCCCCCGGGGTAGATTATACTCTCTGTCGGATCCCGAACGTAAGGCTCTCGAGGATTATTTGTCTGTATCGCTCGACGCCGGTACCATAGTCTCCTCCTCCTCTCCCGCCGGAGCGGGGTTTTTTTTTGTTCAGAAGAAGGACGGGTCCCTGCGCCCATGCGTGGATTATCGAGGGCTGAATGACATAACAGTTAAGAATCGTTATCCGCTTCCTCTTATGTCTTCAGCCTTCGAGATCCTGCAGGGAGCCAGGTTTTTCACCAAATTGGACCTTCGTAACGCCTACCATCTCGTGCGCATCAGGGAGGGGGACGAGTGGAAGACGGCGTTTAACACTCCGTTAGGGCACTTTGAATACCGGGTTCTTCCTTTCGGCCTCGTTAACGCTCCAGCTGTCTTTCAGGCACTAGTTAACGACGTCCTGAGAGACATGCTGAACATTTTTGTTTTCGTTTACATGGACGATATCCTGATTTTTTCACCGTCTCTCCCGATTCATGTTCAGCACGTGCGACGCGTCCTCCAGCGCCTTTTGGAGAACTGTCTTTATGTGAAGGCTGAGAAGTGCACTTTTCATGCCGCCTCTGTCCCTTTTCTCGGTTCCGTTATTTCCGCTGAGGGCATTAAGATGGATCCCGCTAAGGTCCAGGCTGTCATTGATTGGCCCGTTCCTAAGTCACGCGTCGAGCTGCAGCGCTTTCTTGGCTTCGCGAATTTCTATCGTCGTTTCATCCGTAATTTCGGTCAGGTGGCAGCTCCCCTCACAGCCCTTACTTCTGTTAAGACGTGCTTTAAGTGGTCCGTTTCCGCCCAGGGAGCTTTTGATCTTCTTAAGAATCGTTTTACATCCGCACCTATTCTTGTTACACCTGACATCTCTAGACAGTTTGTTGTTGAGGTTGACGCGTCAGAGGTGGGCGTGGGAGCCATTCTTTCTCAGCGCTCCCTCTCTGACGGCAAGGTCCATCCTTGCGCGTTTTTCTCTCATCGCTTATCGCCGTCAGAACGTAATTATGATGTTGGTAATCGCGAACTGCTCGCCATCCGCTTAGCCCTAGGCGAATGGCGACAGTGGTTGGAGGGGGCGACCGTTCCTTTTGTCGTTTGGACTGACCATAGGAACCTTGAGTACATCCGTTCAGCCAAACGACTTAATGCGCGTCAGGCTCGTTGGGCTCTGTTTTTCGCTCGTTTCGAGTTTGTTATTTCTTATCGTCCGGGCTCAAAAAACACCAAACCTGATGCTTTATCTCGTCTCTTCAGTTCTTCTGAGGTCTCCACCGACCCCGAGGGGATTCTCCCTGAGGGGCGTGTTGTCGGGTTGACTGTCTGGGGAATTGAGAGGCAGGTAAAGCAAGCACTCGCTCACACTCTGTCGCCGCGAGCTTGTCCTAGGAACCTTCTGTTCGTTCCTGTTCCTACTCGTCCGGCCGTTCTTCAGTGGGCCCACTCTGCCAAGTTAGCCGGCCACCCCGGCGTTCGGGGTACGCTCGCTTCCATTCGCCAGCGTTTCTGGTGGCCCACTCGGGAACGTGACGCGCGTCGATTTGTCGCTGCTTGTTCGGTCTGCGCGCAGACTAAATCTGGGAACTCTCCTCCTGCCGGCCGTCTCAGACCGCTTCCCATTCCCTCTCGACCGTGGTCTCACATCGCTTTAGATTTTATCACCGGACTGCCTTCATCAGCGGGGAAGACAGTTATTCTTACGGTTGTCGATAGATTCTCTAAGGCGGCTCATTTCATTCCTCTCGCTAAGCTCCCTTCTGCTAAGGAGACGGCTCAGATCATTATCGAGAATGTTTTCCGAATTCATGGCCTTCCGTCAGACGTCGTTTCAGACAGAGGCCCGCAGTTCACGTCTCAATTTTGGAGGGGAGTTTTGCCGTTTGATTGGGGCTTCCGTCAGTCTCTCGTCCGGCTTTCATCCCCAGTCTAACGGTCAAGCCGAACGGGCCAATCAGACTGTTGGTCGCATTTTACGCAGTCTTTCTTTTCGTAACCCTGCGTCTTGGTCAGAACAGCTCCCTGGGCAGAGTACGCCCACAACTCGCTTCCTTCGTCTGCTACCGGTCTATCTCCTTTTCAGAGTAGCCTCGGGTACCAGCCTCCGCTGTTCTCATCTCAGCTCGCCGAGTCCTGCGTCCCCTCCGCTCAGGCTTTTGTCCAGCGTTGCGAGCGCACCTGGAAGGGGGTCAGGTCGGCACTTTGCCGTAATAGGGCGCAGACTGTGAGGGCCGCTAATAGCGTAGGACCAAGAGTCCTAGATATCGTTGCGGTCAGAGAGTATGGCTCTCCACTCAGAACCTTCCCCTTAAGACAGCTTCTCGCAAGTTGGCCCCGCGGTTCATTGGTCCGTTCCGTATTTCTCAAGTCATTAATCCTGTCGCAGTGCGACTTCTTCTCCCGCTATCTTCGTCGCGTTCACCCGGTCTTCCATGTCTCCTGTGTTAAGCCCGTTCTTCGCGCCCCCGCTCGTCCCTCCCCCCCCATCCTTGTCGAGGCGCACCTATCTACAGGGTTCGTAAGATTTTGGACATGCGCCCTCGGGGCCGTGGTCATCAGTACCTAGTGGATTGGGAGGGGTACGGTCCTGAGGAGAGGAGTTGGGTTCCCTCTCGGGACGTGCTGGACCGTTCGCTGATCGATGATTTCCTCCGTTGCCGCCAGGTTTCCTCCTCGAGTGCGCCAGGAGGCGCTCGGTGAGTGGGGGGTACTGTCATGTCTTATTATGTCTGTTCCTGTCCTTTCTCTTCACTCTGTCTCTCTCTGCTGGTCTTATTAGGTTACCTTCTCTGTCTCTCCTTCTTCAGCTGTTCCACATCTCCCCTAACTAGCTCATTCACCCTTTCCCCACCTGTTCTCTCTTTCCCCTCTGATTAGGTCTCTATTTCTCTCTCTGTTCCTGCTACTTTCGGTGTCAGATTCTTGTTTGTGTTTTTCATGCCAGAAGCAAGCTATCGTCTCGTTTGCTTCCACCTTGTCCTATCCTGTCGGAGTCGGCCTGGCAGGTGCATCCTGCACTCTACTACGTTCTTTTGTTCTATTGTCAACGTCGGAGGAGGATCTATGCCGTTCCTGTTTTTTCATTAAAAGAACTCTGTTTTCTGTTAAAACCGCTTTTGGGTCTTCACTCAAGTACATAACAGTTCTACTATAGCTGTTGGTTCATTTAGTATATTCTACTATAGCTGGTGGTTCATTTAGTATGTTCTACTGTATCAGGTGGTTAATGTAGTATGTTCTACTATAGTTGGTGGTTCATTTAGTATGTTCTACTGCAGCAGGTGGTTCATTTAGTATGTTCTACTTTAGCAGGTGGTTCATTTAGTATGTTCTATTATAGCTGGTGGTTCTTTTAGTATATTATACTATGGCTAATGGTTCTTTTAGTATGTTTTACTATAGCTGGTGGTTCATTTATTATGTTCTACTATAGCTGGTGGTTCATTTCGTATGTTCTACTATAGCAGGTGGTTCATTTAGTATGTTCTGCTCCAGCTGGTGGTTCATTTAGTATGTTCTGCTGTAGCTAATGGTTCATGTAGTATGTTCTGCTATGGCAGGTGGTTCATTTAGTATGTTCTGCTACGGCAGGTGGTTCATTTAGTATGTTCTGCTACAGCTGGTGGTTCGTTTAGTATGTTCTGCTACAGCTGGTGGTTCGTTTAGTATGTTCTACTACAGCTGGTGGTTCATTTAGTGTGTTCTGCTACAGCTGGTGGTTGATTTAGTATGTTCTACTACAGCTGGTGGTTTATTTAGTATGTTCTGCTATAGCTTGTGGTTCATTTAGTATGTTCTACTATAGCTGGTGGTTCATTTCGTATGTTCTACTATAGCAGGTGGTTCATTTAGTATGTTCTGCTCCAGCTGGTGGTTCATTTAGTATGTTCTGCTGTAGCTAATGGTTTATGTAGTATGTTCTGCTATGGCAGGTGGTTCATTTAGTATATTCTGCTACGGCAGGTGGTTCATTTAGTATGTTCTGCTACAGCTGGTGGTTCGTTTAGTATGTTCTACTACAGCTGTTGTTTCATTTAGTATGTTCTACTGTAGCAGGTGGTTAATTTAGTATATTCTACTATAGCTGGTGGTTCATTTTGTATATTGTACTATAGCTGGTGGTTAATTTAGTATATTCTACTATAGCTGGTGGTTCATCTAGTATGTTCTACTGTAGCAGGTGGTTCATTTAGTATGTTCTACTACAGCTGGTGGTTCATTTAGTATATTCTACTATAGGTAATGGTTCATTTAGTATGTTCTACTATAGTTGGTGTTGTTCATTTAGTGTGTTCAACTGTAACAGGTGGTTCGTTTAGTTTGTTCTACTATAGCTGGTGGTTCCTTTATTATGTTCTACTATAGCTAGTGGTTCATTTAGTATGTTCTACTGTAGTTGGTGGTTCATTTAGTATGTTCTACTACAGCTGGTGGTTCATTTAGTTTATTCTGCTATAGGTAATTGTTCATTTAGTATGTTCTACTATTGTTGGTGTTGTTCATTTAGTATGTTCTACTGTAGCAGGTAGTTCATTTAGTATGTTCTACTATAGCTGGTGGTTAATTTAGTATATTGTACTATAGCTGGTGGTTCATTTAGTATATTCTACTATAGCAGGTGGTTCAATTAGTATGTTCAACTATATCTGTTGTTTCATTTAGTATGTTCTACTGTAGCAGGTGGTTAATTTAGTATATTCTACTATAGCTGGTGGTTCATTTAGTATATTGTACTATAGCTAGTGGTTCATTTAGTATATTCTACTATAGCTGGTGGTTCATTTAGCATGTTCTACTGTAGCAGGTGGTTCATTTAGTATGTTCTACTATAGCTGGTGGTTCATTTACTATATTCTACTATTGCTAGTGGTTAATTTATTATGTTCTACTGTAGCAGGTGGTTCATTTTGTATGTTCTATTATAGTTGGTGGTTCCTTTAGTATGTTCTACTACAGCTGGTGGTTAATTTAGTATATTCTACTATAGAAATGGTTCATTTAGTATGTTCTACTATAGTTGGTGTTGTTCATTTAGTGTGTTCTACTGTAGCAAGTGGTTCATTTAGTATGTTCTACTATAGCTGGTGGTTCCTTTATTATGTTCTACTATAGCTGGTGGTTCATTTAGTATGTTCTACTGTAGCAGGTGGTTCATTTAGTATATTCTACTATAGAAATGGTTCATTTAGTATGTTCTACTATAGTTGGTGTTGTTCATTTAGTGTGTTCTACTGTAGCAAGTGGTTCATTTAGTATGTTCTACTATAGCTGGTGGTTCCTTTATTATGTTCTACTATAGCTGGTGGTTCATTTAGTATGTTCTACTGTAGCAGGTGGTTCATTTAGTATATTCTACTATAGCTGGTGGTTCATTTAGTATGTTCTACTATAGTTAATGGTTCATTTAGTATGTTCTACTGTAGCAGGTGGTTCATTTAGTATATTCTACTATAGCTGGTGGTTCATTTAGTATATTATACTATAGCTGGTGGTTCATTTAGTATGTTCTACTATAGCTAATGGTTCATTTAGTACGTTTTACTTTAGCTAATAGTTTGGTTTTTCATATCCTCTCTAGAGTTGCATGATTCACAGTGTTTGGTGGTGTAGCTGTACTTCTGACTATGTCCATCTGAAACTCATGAGAAATTAATGACTCATATTTGCGTAACTCAACCTCGCAGTTACACTGCACTTTATCACAACAAAGTCTATGGCCCCTCCTCGGCTCCAGATCTACTTGTGTCTGTAAGCAATTAGCTCATAGGTTTATGCTTAACTCCATTGTTTGGGTTACTGGCTGCTGACAACGATAATGAACCATAATCGTTGAATGATGTGGTAATTGCTAAGGTGTATCGGGGCACGGCACCAGTGGTAATTATCTTACTTTTGACATCAATGCTCTCATTAAATGATGTCATCAAAACATGATAAAACATAATCAACATGAGAGTTGATTTTGTTTTTATACACTTTCCATTTAGTTACATTTGTCAACAACAATACTGTAGAAAATTGTTGACCAATCAATTATTTCCATGAACTCTTTGCTCATTGGCTGTTAATATATTCATTGTTTCCATAAAAGACACTGGGTGACTATAATTTGATTCTGAATGACTAACATTTATCATTTACACAACCACCAAGGCATGACTAAACAATTATTGTTTCAAGCTCCTACACTTTTGAAACCAAGTATTCTGTTCTTTGTAAATCAGCTCACGAAACTTGACCCCTCTAAGCGGTGGTTGGAAGTATTCCTATCTGTTTTCACTTAAGCTTTGCTTAGAAAGAGTAGTTAACAAGGTGCCTGGGCAAAGTGAAGAAAAGTGTCCAGTTATTAGGTGTTAAAAGCCACTAGTGTTTCACTCACCAATTAAATATGTGCTGAAAACACGATCAACATTTCTGAATTGAACTGGAAGGCTATAGCAGTTTACCTGAGGTCCTACCAGAGTCAATTATACTTCAATTCCAGTCAATTGAGGGAATTTACTGGAATGAATGAATCAGAATTCTAATACATTAAATTAAGTCTGCCATGATTTGGCATTAGGGTCATTAAATTAATTGAATTGAATGCACTTGATGTGAACTTGACCACACCTGTGGAAAACCAAATCAGTATGTCTTGTCATTGTCAACTCCTTTTCAATCCAAACACAAAGGACACTTTGGAAACATTTCAAACTTCATGCAATGTCTTGTGTAATGTACACTACAGTATCTATCTCACTTGTATTTCTGTTCATTTGTGCTCTATCCCAAGCAATGCAGTATGTGCGCTTACTTGGGGATTGTGTAGGGGAAAATATACAATCTGACAAAGGAAAGTGATGAAACATTGTCAATATCATCGGCTCATCTTGGCTACCCTCTCGACTGGGTGGCTTTTTGTGCATATTATATAATAAAGAGGAAAAACTCCTTCAACTGAGTTTTCCCATATATTTACATCACACCGATTTTCCCAACATGTAATTTTGTTAGAATAAGATACACATGCAAACACTTACAAAATATAGTCTAAGGTTGCGTTTACACAGGCAACCTAATTCAGATGATTTTTTTCATTCATTGGTCTTTTGACCAATCAGATCAGCTCAAAAAAAAGAGCTGATATGAAAAGATCTGATGTGATTGGTCAAAAGACCAATTAGTGGAAAAAATATCAGAATTGGGCTGTCTATGTAAATGGAACCTAATAATCTAATACACAAACACACACAAGCCTCCAAATAATAATCTCAATGAATAACCTGAGTTCACATTATTGCCTTTTTAAAGCCTGCCTGCTGATTATAGCTACAGTGAGCTAGTCTCATTGCAGACCACCCGGCACAATGGGCACACACACGACACAACACAACAACACACACACACACAACACAACACAACACAACACAACACAACACAAGCAAATGGCCACAGCCATAAATAAACACATTGATTTGTAAGGGTGACTTTTGCAATTACGACTGCAAGAGGAAAAATATCACTGAGAAACCCTTTAATGAGAACCCCTTTAACAAGCTTCTTTGATGGCACCTTGATCTTCACAAAGAATTTACCCATCCAGTTCATTCTTCAGAAAGTCAGGGGAAAATACTTAGTGAGTTATATGTCTGGGATGGGCAAATGAAGGCTATAGGGTGTCATAAAACCCCATGGCAATTAAAAGTGGGTATTTTTCATCCCCCTCTAAATTCTGTAGCAATTAATCTGCCCAATTTGATAACGAACGGCACAAATTAAACAATAAAGAGCTGTCTAATGAGAAATTAATTATGGGGAGCAGGAGGGGGGCTGGGGCAATATGTCAGTATCGGGGGCAGACAGTGTCTCCCATAAGGGAGACAAAGAGCCCTCCCGTCCATGTGGTCCCACACTGATAGGGCCTGCATCAAAGATCAGTAGATCCAAGCCCCATAAACGCAGGAGCCATAATTGAAAGTGTCAAAATCAATAGTATTAAATTAAATATACCGTATCTCCTGCCGGGATGGGATCCGACTGTGTGGTGCCACTGTCTCAGGCGACCTCCTCGCTGAGTGTGTGTGTGTGTGTGTGTGTGTGTGTGTGTGTGTGTGTGTGTGTGTGTGTGTGTGTGTGTGTGTGTGTGTGTGTGTGTGTGTGTGTGTGTGTGTGTGTGTGTGTGTGTGTGTGTGTGTGTGTGTGTGTGTGTGTGTGTGTGTGTGTGTGTGTGTGTGTGTGTGTGTGTGTGTGTGTGTGTGTGTGTGTGTGTGTGTGTGTGTGTGTGTGTGTGTGTGTGTGTGTGTGTGTGTGTGTGTGTGTGTGTGTGTGTGTGTGTGTGTGTGTGTGTGTGTGTGTGTGTGTGTGTGTGTGTGTGTGTAAGCATGTGGACAGCCTTGTGTCCTCTATGTGAATGTGTTGGATAGGAAATGTAATCTTGGCAAGTCTTGGCAAAACATAGGCAAATACACACACGTCAGTTAAACCTTGATTTTTATATATGTTTTTTTAATTATTACATGATAGTAAGATTTTTAACCTCTGAAGAATCGGAGGAATTAACCGCTAGTGTTATTTCCCAAGTCAGCATTTAACTGTCAATTTGCTTAACATGAGTCAACTCCCTCCACAGTACACCTCTGAATGCCACTTCTTCAATAGAATACCGGCCTCAGAGAATAAGACGGTGAGTTGCCAGATGGACAAAGTAGCGGTGCACAACTCTAGTGGCAGCCCTTGGAGGTTTTGAGTGTCTATTGCTATTATTGTCTCACTGCTATGAATATGCCTGATTGGTCAGGAAGTCCATTCACCTCGAGGACCCCTCATTCACTGCTTAAGGGACTTCAACTTTTCTAAAACCTACACTTCCAACACTCACCATTTAGCCTTTTGGTGGAAGAAGAAGAAGAAGAAGAAGAAGAAGAAGAACACCCTTTTACGGCTTGCTTGGTTTGTGAGAATTCCTGCTCCATCCACAGGGCCATTTGTGTGGGCTTTGATTCTTGCACCATTTAGCCTCCATTAGACATGGAGAGGATCTCCTGCGACTCTACCCAAGCTCTCCCTTGCCACGGGGAAACACAGAGAGGCAGAGGACATCACCTGTGACAAAGCCCGGCTCCTCATCATTTCGGGCTTAGCCCCAAATTTAAAGGATTATGAAGCTGGAGTCAGCACAGGGTCACTGTGAGGGAGAGTTCTGTTTTCAGGAAAAAGGGGGGTTGAGACAGGGGTTGACGATGAGGCTGGGGTTGGGTAGCTCAACCCCCTGTGGATAAACGTGGGCTGCAGACTGTTGAGTCTTGTGAGATTATGTTGGAGCCAAGTCTGTTACTTTGTGATCTGGGGGACAGGAGAGTGTTTCCTTCCATAGCCGACAACCCCTCATTTACAGATGCTTTGTAGTTTTGATTTTCTCCGGTCTATCTCCTTTCCCTCAGATCTAAGGAAGGATGGAACAAACCAAAATGGGGGTTTGGGTTTGTCAAAGGGGAGGCTGATGAAGATCTACAGTGTGGCACTAGAATGTCAAGACAGGATTAGAACGCTGATATCACAATGTGGCACAAAAACGACCCCAGAGTTGTTCTTTATATCTAAATAATTGGAAACAATGTGACTCCATAATTACTGCTTAGATCAAAGTTGTTGTTTTTTGACTTGAACACTGATGATTCAGCAATTCATACAAACTTGTCTAGATTATCATCCTTGTTTGGATATGTATTTGCACCTTTCATTTGGGGAATTGCTTTAGTTTCTGGGTTGAAAGGGAGATAGCAGGGAGCTAGTGGCATGGCAGCTAGCCTAAAGGTTAAGAGCTTTGGGCCAGTAACCAAAAGGTTGCTGGTTCAAATCCTTGAGCTAACTAGATGAAAAATATGTCTGTGTGCCCATTAGCAAGGCACTTAACCCGAATTGCTCCTGTAAATCACTCTGAATACCAGCATCTGCTAAATGGCTAAAATGTAATAGCAGAGGCAACATTTTCAGAAAGACATTAGGCCTATTAATAGCATAATGTTATACTTTTGTTTGTGAAATGCCTGTAATTCTAGACTTCATAGAGATTGAAACACAATGTAGCATTTTTCAATTATTATGTGGTATTACCATACATGATAGGTCTAGTATGTACAGTAGGATGACAACATTTACATACAGATGATTTGTAGATCATACATTGTATTGTGTAGCTATTGTTTTTAGTAAATAGTGAAGTTGAATAGTTTAAACTGTTTTCAGTGCATTTCAGTGCATTGTGTCAGTTGAGGATCTATTAAACAGGTCTGAGTGTCAAAAACAGCACTTCTACATTAATTTCCTCAGTTAAATTGTTCCTTTCTATCCCGTGACAAACAATGCCAGGAAATATATGAATATAGGATTCATATAAAAGGACTCATTGATTTTGTAACATGAAACCTTGAAAAACGGGATTAAGTCTCTCTTGTCTCCTGACAAGAAAGTGCATGTCATGAAATTCTCCATATGAATGTTAATTGCAAAGTTTTGTCAAAATGGAAAAAGTAGGTGACATTTTTGTTCATGACAACAGATTAATAACACTGCAAATTTGTTTTTGGATTATAGGGAATTATGGGTGACAGCATTCTGATGACCTCATTTACATAATCATTAGCATCTTCGACTCGTTTTTTATCCAGTGTCTCTAAAGGATTTTTGCTGCAAATATTGCTTGCTATGCGCTTCTTAACATTGAATTAAGAATATATTTAGCTAGTTCACAATCAACATGCGCACTGCAGCAAGCGTGTTAAGAAGGATGGGGAACGATCAAAACCACATTTCATGATTCTCGTTGGTTAAATCATTAATTTGCATGTCCTATATCATATTAACCGGGCCAATGATTTGCAAATGATTTTATTAGTAGGCTTTTTGTTTAATGGCGTGAGAGAAATAACGGGCAATAATTCAATTTCACACCAATACATCGGGTAATTGAGATGTCGTTGATTGAAGGATGGAATGTTGTAAATCCAACGAGCTAAGCGGTTTTATCTAACACTTACAGGGGACAGGGAGCAAGACATTAAGGGCGGGGGCGACAGATTCGGCAGTTCTCATCCTAAAATTATTTGTCTTTTCATGTCACCTAGAGGTCATATGCTGCTTGTAGGATCGATCATGTATGACCAACTGTAAAGTGTGTGTGTGTGTGTGTGTGTGTGTGTGTGTGTGTGTGTGTGTGTGTGTGTGTGTGTGTGTGTGTGTGTGTGTGTGTGTGTGTGTGTGTGTGTGTGTGTGTGTGTGTGTGTGTGTGTGTGTGTGTGTGTGTGTGTGTGTGAGAGAGAGAGAGCGAGGGACTGCATGTGAAGATATATTATAATAGCATAATATGGTAGGTTGAATTAATGTAGACTCAGACAAGCTGAATATGACGACTCGACAGAGTGCGATATCATGTGATTAACCTTGTTGATTACCCCTATCATTAATATTATTAACAAGTGCTTTGGGATAAGTATCTTCCTGATGTCCTAATAGTTTCTATTATTACCAACCTAATGTAAAGATTATAAAGGAAGACAATAATAATACGAATAATAATAATAATAATTTATAGTAGGCCAATTCATTAGGATAGTTATTTTATTTAAATAACATAATGCTTCGATTCCCAAAAAACGAAAAGTATGCTCTTCGCCTTTAAAATAAACTGGAAATAAAATGTTTTGTAAATCTCCTTTAAAAAATAGTAGATCATTTTACTATGCTACATATTCTGGCATTTCACTATTCTTAGATGGACAAATGTTGCATAAATGACTATTACCATTTTTCTCCGCATGGCATGTCCATTGCACTGAAACAGTCCTGCGATACCTCTCCTGGATTTGCTTGAGGGTGACTGTAGCAAATTATGAGCGTTTCTGAGCATTCGAGGAGACGATGTCACGCAAATACTACTTGGATGACGCTGGCCTGTGAACAATATTGTGGCCCCCGCAGCGTCGGCGACAAGCGAACTAAAACCCCTTTCTTTACCGCGAGAATTTTTTGCTGTCACCGTGGGGACGCTCTCATCCCTGTCACCCGTGAAAGGTGAGGAGATGAATGGTGAATCCAATCACACTCTCGCTTAGTACTTAGCGAATTTGAACAACTTTGAGACTTCAATATGCGTAGTATAGCCTCAGTGTCTATGCATGGGTTGATAAAGCTCCTTTCACCTGTAATTTTCTTAACCCGTATTCATCATTACGCGCGTGGTTCCTTTAGGGAATCTTATCATTCAATTTTGAAGAATTGTTAGCAGATGTTTTTAAAGCAAGTAACAGCGTAAGATATTATATTTAGGATGCCTGGGTGAAATCAGATAGAACATTTAAATGTTAATATCGAAGATTAAATCGGTTCATTCCATTGTCACAAAAATATGAAGATTTTATATATATTTTTTAATGTTTTGTTTATTTGATTTATTCTAATGAATAGCCTACACGCAATAGCCATACACAGGCAACATATACACTATACTAAATAGCCTACATCCATGCAGCATATACACATATACATTACTTTTTGGATTAAATATTATTTAGGCTTATTTGAAAGTGCATGGATTTGAGAAAGGTAATAGGAATAAAACTTACTGTAATCATATCATTATATATCATCTATAGTGATGCAAACACACACGTGCATAAAGCCTTAGCCTGTCCTAAGAAAATATCCTGACTGAGGACACGATGATGCGCTACTGGTTTGATAGGCTCTAGATAGAAACAATATTTTCGAGTTGCCACTGTGGGGGAACCTTTTTGAAATGTTGAGTTCTTCAAGGAACCTTTTTTGGAGGTATGGGTTCATTTTTGTACCTTTTTACTATTAATAATTCTAGCAATTATAATAATAAAAATAATGATGATAATAACAATAATAATCCATATAATGACCCAAAACTCCATGGTTATCTTAAGATGATTTATTTGGAAAAAATATACATATGTTATATACATTTTAGGCCGACATATTTGTAAGAATAACAATATTAACCATTAAAACAATACATCCAAACACAACAACAAGACCATACTTTGGGGGAAACACTTAAAACGTTTTTTTTGTTAGGAATGGATATTATCCATATAAACCATTCTATAGATTTGTATTATGAAAGCCTAGGACCTTGAAGTGGTCATGGCGTTACTTTGATGATCTCACGTTGAAAAATGTGATTAATGTACATCCATTATTCACCCTACTCCGCACCAGAATAAACATGTATTTTCATGCAAGGTGTGACAGCAAAGTATGCAATAGTCAAAGTTCATATTGTAAGTTGAAACCAATTACATAACCATTGGTTGCAGGGAGTTCCATAGTCTGGGTGCTGCCCTGGAAAATGCCCTGTTGCCAAAACGGTGAACTTTGGATTTGGGTATGATGAGATGTCGAGCAGTGGAAGAAGACCAGAGTGACCCAGTGGGTTGGTCGGGGAATTAGGTAGGGGGTACTCAACGAAAAATAAAATAATTTTGAATCAGACATTTTCTAGTCATGTGATCCTGTCGTGGCAGGATACTTAAGACAAAATGTACCTTAAGCTCCCCCACTCATTATTATGAGATTTGAAGTCATGATTATCAAATAGTAAGTCTGGACCATGGAGAATGCAGTAAGCTTATATTTTGGGTTCTGGTTGGGTAAGACCATTGCTCATGAGGCATTTTTAAGTTACATTCTTCAAGAATCAATGGCTGTATATTAATAATTAAAAAGTCCAGAAATGGATGTACCAATCCCAGATTGCCCCTTTAATGGATTTAATTGAAATAATGAATTAATTAAATCTGATGTCAACCAGATGTCATCAAACAGGCACCAACTCACATCAATAAAACTTTCCAATGTATTAATATAGAACAATAATGCCACCAACTCTCTCTCCACACACGCACACATACACACATACAACTGTTTTCTCTGCATTGTTGGGAAGGGCCTAAGCATTTCACTGTCAGTCTACACCTTTTGTTTAGGAAGCATGTGACAAATATAATTTTATTTGAGCTACTGTCATTAACTAAACAGATACAGTTGAAGTCTGAAGTTTGCATACACTTAGGTTGAAAACATTAAAACTTGTTTTCAACCACTCCACAAATTTCTTGTTAAAACCTCTTAGGGATCAAATCCCGTTAACGGGATCGATTTGACAACATCCGGTGAAATGGCAGAGCACCAAATTCATATTCAATTATTAGAAATATTTAATTTTCATACAATCACAAGTGTAATACACCAAATTACAACTTTACTTCTTGTTAATCCAGCCACCGTGTCAGATTTCAAAAAGGCTTCACGGTGAAAGCAAACCATTCTATTATCTGAGGACAGCACCCCATCAAACAAACACAGACAATCATATTTCATCCCACCAGGCGCGACACAAAACTCATAAATAACGATATAATTCATGCCTTACCTTTGAAGAGCTTATTCTATTGGCCCTCCAATATATCCCATAAACATCACAAATGGTCCTTTTGTTCGATTAATTCCGTCGTTATATCTCCAAAATGTCAATTTATTTGGCGCGTTTGATCCAGAAAAACACTGGTTCCAACTCGCGCAACATGACTACAAAATATCTAATAAGTTACCTGTAGTCTTTGTCCAAAAATTTCAAACAACTTTCCTAATACAACTTTAGGTATTTTTTAACCTCTCTAGGGTAGGGGGCATCATTCGGAATTTTGGATGAAAAGAATGCCCAAATTAAACGGCCTGCTATTCTGGCCCGGAAGATATGCTATGCATATAACTGGTAGATTTCGATAGAACACACTCTAAAGTTTCCAAAACTGTTAAAATAGTGTCTGTGGGTATAACAGAACTGTTTTAGCAGGCGAAAACCCGAAGTATTTTTTCGGGGGTTTTGTAGTTTTCTATTCAATGCCTTACAGTATCCATTGACAGTATCCATTTCCTATGCCTTTCACTAGATGTCAACAGTCTTTAGAAATCGTTTCAGGCTTGTATTCTTATAAATGAGGGAGTAAGACCAGTCTGAACGAGTGGACCCTAACGTGACGCAGAGTTTAAGGCGCATGTGCATTTCTTGTTTACCTTTAATATTAACAACGTTATTGTCCGGTTTAAATATTATAGATCATTTAGGCTAAAAAAAAACACCTGAGGCTTGAGTATAAACATCGTTTGACATGTTTCTATGAACTTTACGGATACAATTTGGATTTTTTTGTCTGATTGTTTTGACTGAGTTTGAGCCTGTGGATTACTGAAGAAAACGCGCTAACAAAACAGAGGTTTTTGGATATAAAGAGACTTCATCGAACAAAAGGAACATTTATTGAGTAAATTAATGTCTTCTAATTGCCACCGTATGAAGATCATCAAAGGTAAGGAATTAATTTTATCTCTATTTCTGAGTTTTGTAACGCTTCTGCTTGGCTGGTTACTGTTTGTAATAATTTGTCAACTGGGCTATGTTCTGGGCTAGGTATGCTTTTGCCGAAAAGCATTTTATAAATGTGACACTGTGGTTGGTTTAACAAGAAGTTCATCTTTAAACCTATGTACAATATGTTTTGTTTTCTGATTTTTTATAATGAGCATTTCTGTAATTGAATTTGGCGCTCTGCAACCTAACTGGATGTTGGCCAGATGGGACGCTAGCGTCCCACATACCCTAGAGAAGTTAATGTAAATAATCAATATAATTTAAGATGGTATAAACTGCATCCAATAGCGGATAAAAACAAAGTGGAGTGAGCTTTCAGGTCAGGCGCCCCAACCACAACAGTACACTAGACTTGACCCTCATTCTGAACAGCCCTACTTCTTCATTAAACAAAGGAAAAGCATCAACCAATTTCTAAGGACTGTTGACATCCAGTGGAAGCGATAGGAACTGCAAGCAAGTGCCTTAGAAATCTAGATCCACATAGAAATCCCATTGAAAGCACTGTCACCTCAAAAAAAAACATTTTCCTGGATGGTTTGTCCTCGGGGTTTCGCCTGCCAAAAAAGTTTTGTTATACTCACAGACATCATTCAAACAGTTTTATAAACTTCAGAATATTGTCGTCTATCCATATCTACTAATAATATGCATATCCTAGCTTCTGTGCCTGAGTAGCAGGCAGTTTACTTTGTGCACGCTTTTCATCCGGACATGAAAATACCGCCCCCTAGCCTAGAGAGGTTAAACAGCTTGGAAAATTCCAGAAAATGATGTCATGGCTTTAAAATCTTCTGATAGGCTAATGGGCATCATTTTAGTCAATTGGAGGTGTCCCTGTGGATGTATTTCAAGGCCTACCTTCAAACTCAGTGCCTCTTTGCTTGACATCATGGGAAAATCAAAAGAAATCAGCCAAGACCTCAGATGAAAAATTATAGACCTCCACAAGTCTGGTTCATCCTTGGGGGCAATTTCCAAATGCCTGAAGGTACCACGTTCATCTGTACAAATAATAGTACGCAAGTATAAACACCACGGGACCACGCAGCCGTCATACCGGTCAGGAATGAGACGCGATCGATCTCCTAGAGATGAACGTACTTTGCTGTGAAAAGTACAAATCAGTCCCAGAACAACAGCAAAGGACCTTGTGAAGATGCTGGAGGAAACAGGTACAAAAGTATCTATATCCACAGTAAAACGTGTCCTATTTTGACATAACCTGAAAGCCGCTCAGCAAGGAAGAAACCACTGCTCCAAAACTGCCATAAAAAACCCAGACTATGGTTTGCAACTGCACATGGGGACAAAGATCGTACTTTTTGGATAAATGTCCTCTGGTCTGATGAAACAAAAATAGAACTGTTTGGTCATAATGACCATCATTATGTTTGGAGGAGAAAGGGGGAGGCTTGCAAACCAAAGAACAACATCCCAACCATGAAGCACGGGGGTGGCAGCATCATGTTGTGGGGATGCTTTGCTGCAGGAGGGACTGGTGCACTTCACAAATAGATGGCATCATGAGGGAGGAAAATGATGTGGATATATTGAAGCAACATCTCAAGACATAAGTGAGGAAGTTAAAGCTTGTTTGCAAATGGGTCTTCCAAATGGACACTGGTCCCAAGCATACTTCCAAAGTTGTGGCAAAATGGCCTAAGGACAATAAAATCAATGTATTGGAGTGGGTATCACAAAGCACTGACCTCAATCCCATAGAAAATGTTTACTAATACTGTAGAACACTGTTCTAAAGCTGTATCCATAACCATCCATAACCCTCGGATGCAGGGATCACAATATAATGTCTATTTCCAGGAAAGCCAAAGCCCCGAAAGCTGGGCCTAAAATAGTGTATAAGAGATCACACAAAATATTTTGTTGTGACTCTTATGTGGATCTGATGTGATTAATAAGGAGCATCCAGACATTGTACTTGATGAGCAGCCTTTACTGGTTTCAAAAAACAGATAAAGCAACACCTCACAGCACAAAGCCTCTCACCTGTTTGACCTAGATAGCTTGTGTGTATGTATTGATATGTAGGTTACGTGTGCCTTTTTTCAAATAGATGTCGTTCTGTCCTTGAGCTGTTTTTGTCTATTAATGTTCTTCTCTATTATGTCATGTTTCATGTTTTGTGTGGACCCCAGGAAGAGTAGGTGGTGCTTTTGCAGCAGCTCATATGGATCATAATAAAATACAAAATACAAAAGACTCAGTGTGCAATAATAGTGTTTAATGTGATTTTTGAATGACTACCTCGTCTCTGTACAATTATCTGTATGGTCACTCAGCTGAGCAGTGAATGTCAAACACAGATTCAAATCAAATCAAAGTTTATTTGTCACGTGCGCCAAATACAACAGGTGTAGTAGACCTTACAGTGAAATGCTGACTACAACAGGTTTAGTAGACCTTACAGTGAAATGCTGAATACAACAGGTGAAATGAAATGCTGAATACAACAGGTGTAGTAGACCTTAGTGAAATGCTGAATACAACAGTGAAATGTGAAATGCTGAATACAACAGGTGTAGTAGACCTTACAGTGAAATGCTGAATACAACAGTGAAATGTGAAATGCTGAATACAACAGGTGTAGTAGACCTTACAGTGAAATGCTGAATACAACAGGTGTAGTAGACCTTACAGTGAAATAATTACTTACAGGCTCTAAACAATAGTGCAAAAAAAGGTATTAGGTGAACAATAGGTAAGTAAAGAAATAAAACAACAGTAAACAGACAGGCTATATACAGTAGCGAGGCTACATACAGACACCGGTTAGTCAGGCTGATTGAGGTAGTATGTACATATAGTACATGAACAAAGAGGGGTTAGCGGGTGGTGGGTGGGAGACATTGCAGATAGCCTTTTTAGCCAATGTGCGGGAGCACTGGTTGGTTGGCCCAATTGAGGTAGTATGTACATGAATGTATAGTTAAAGGGACTATGCATATATGATAAACAGAAAGTAGCAGCAGAGTAAAAAGGGGGGTTGGGGGGGCACACAATGAAAATAGTCCGGGTAGCCATTTGATTACCTGTTCAGGAGTCTTATGGCTTGGAGGTAAAAACTGTTGAGAAGCCTTTTTGTCCTATACTTGGCACTCCGGTACTGCTTGCCATATGGTAGTAGAGAGAACAGTCTATAACTGGGGTGGCTGGGGACTTTGACAATTTTTAGGGCCTTCCTTTGACACCGCCTGGTGTAGAGGTCCTGGATGGCAGGCAGCTTAGCCCCAGTGATGTACTGGGCCGTACGCACTAACCTTAGTAGTGCCTTGCAGTCAAAGGCCAAGCAATTGCCGATTCAACCACAAAGAACAGGGAGGTGTGCCAATACCTCACAAAGGGCACCAAACAGTAGATAGGTAAAAACAAAAAAATAGCAGAGATTAAACATCCTTTTGAGCATGTTGAAGTTATTCAATTACACTTTAGATGGTGTGTCAATACAACCAGTCAAATCAAGATAAATTGTATTTGTCACATGCACCAAATACAACAACAGGTGTAGTAGACCTTACCATGAAATGATTGCTAACAAACCCTTAACCAACAATGCAGTTCAAGAAGTAGAGTTAATTAAATATTTACTAATTAAACAAAAGTTAAAAAAATATTGAATCAATGAAAAAGTAACACAATAAATGTACATAACAACAACAAGGATATATACAGGTGGTACTGGTACCGAGTCAATGTATGGGGGTACAGGTTAGTTGAGGTAATTAGTAAAGTAACTATGCATAGATAATAAACAGCGAGTAGCAGCAGTGTAAAAACAAAGGGCGGGGGGGGGGGTCAAAGTAAATAGTCTGCGTGGCCATTTGATTAGTTGTTCAGCAAGTATTCCATCAATTGTAGGTCCAGTTGCGTTTGAGAGTGGTACAAATGTAATTGCAGAGAGAGAACAAGTTCCTGGTGGTATTAACACGATGGTCTCGTCAGAGTGTTTACAAATTGTAGGATATAAGGCGAAGATAATTCACTCACCCATTGATCATTCAGCCTATTTAAACAAGGATGGCGTTGAGTAAAGAGGCCGGCACAGTAACAGATACATAATGACGTTTTGTACAGGTATTTCAGCACAGGTGAGCAACGACCAGTAGATGTTGTGTAGAACAAGGTAGATTTTGCCACCGCCCACCTGCATCAGGTTTCCCAATCTGATAACCGCTTCTCCGGTCCTAGTCTTCAGTACGCCCCTGAGCTTGCGTAGCAGGCCTTGCGCGCAGACAGACGCTCCTGACACAGCGAGCTCCAACTCCAGAAAGGTGCAGAAAAAAATAAAGGCCTTCTCAAATCTTTGTACAAGTAAATTTCATAAAATAATTGTTGTTATATACAGCTTCCACCTTCACATAAAAAGTATTTGCTTCTGTAAACAGGATCAAGGTCATTAAAACATAACTCTTACAACTCTGATCTCCAGGATCACACATGCAAACGGACAGGCTGATTGGCAACCATCTCGGATTTGCACATTTGCACTGATGAGCTTTGTGGGCACTATGGTGTTGAATGCTGAGCTGTAGTCAATGATCAGGATTCTCACATAGGTGTTCCTTTTGTCCAGGTGGGAAAGGGAAGTGTGGAGTGCGATTGTGATTGCATCATCTGTGGATCTGTTGGGGCGGTATGCAAATTGTTGTGGGTCTAGAGTATCCGGGAGAATGCTGTTGATGTGAGTCATGACCAGCCTTTCAAATCACTTCATGGCTACCGACATGAGTGCTACGGAGCGGTATTCATTTAGGCAGGTTACCTTCGCTTTCTTGGGCACAGGGACTATGGTGGTCTGTTTGAAACATGTAGGTATTAAAGACTCGGCCAGGGAGAGGTTGAAAACGTCAGTGAAGACACTTGCCAGTTGGTACGCACATGCCTTGAGTACACGTCCTGGTAATCTGTCTGGCCCTGTGGCTTTGTGAATATTGACCTGTTTAAAGGTCTTTCTCACATCGGCTATGGAGAGCGTGATCACACAGTCGTCCGGAACAGCTGATGCTCTCAAGCATGCTTCAATGTTGCTTGCCTCAAAGCGAGCATAAAAGGCATTTTGCTCATCTGGTAGGCTCTTGTCACTGGGCAGCTCGTGGCTGGGTTTCCTTTTGTAGTCCGTAATAGCTTTCAAACCCTGCCACATCTGACGAGCGTCAGAGCCTGTGTAGTAGGATTAAATCTTTGTCCTGTATTGATGCTTTGCCTGTTTGATGGTTCATCTGAGGGCATAGCGGGATTTCTTATAAGCGTCTGGATGAGTGTCCCGCTCCTTGAAAGCGGAAGCTCTAGCATAGCATCCGCATTATCTGACCACTTCCGTATTGAGTGAGTGACTGGTACTTCCTACATTAATTTTTGCTTGTAAGGTTGAATCAGGAGGATAGAATTATGTTCATATTAGCCAAAAGGAGGAAAGGGAGAGCTTTGTATGCTTCTTTGTGTGTGGAGTAAAGGTGGTCTGGAGTTTTTATTCCCTCTGGTTGCACATGTGACATGCTGGTAGATTTAAGATTTAAGTTAGCCTACATTAAAGTCCCTGGCCACTAGGAGCGCCGCTTCTGGATGAGCATTTTCTTGTTTGATTCTGGCCTTATACAGCTCATTGAGTGTGGTCTTAGTGCCGATATCGGTTTGTGGACGGCTACGAATAATATAGATGAGAACTCTGTTGGTAGATAGTGTGGTCTACAGCTTATCATGAGATATTCTACCTCTGGCGAGCAATACCTTGAGACCTCTTTAATATTAGACATCGCACACCAGCAGTTGTTGGCAAATAGGCACACACCCCTGCCCCTCGTCTTACCAGACGTAGCTGTTCTGTCCTGCCGAAACACAGAGAAGCCAGTCAGCTCTATTTTATCTGTGTCGACGTTCAGCCAAGTCACTGTGAAACATAAGATATTATAGTTTTTAATGTCCTGTTGGTAGGATAGTCTTAGTCTAGTTTATTTTCCAATGATTGCACGTTGGCCAGTAATACAGAGGATAGTGGTCATTTGCCTACTCATTTTAGGCCTTGTCTCGACAAAGCAGTATATCCTTCGGGTCTCTCAATAAAGAAAAAAGCTTTGTCCAGTTCGAGTTCAGTTACCGCTGTTCTGATGTCCAGAAGCTCTTTTCGGTCATAAGAGACAGTAGCAGCAACATGATGTACAAAATGAGTAACAAACAATGCGAAAAAACTAACAAAATCGCACAGTTGGCTAGGAGCCCATAAAATGGTAGCCATCCCCTCCGGCGCCATCACTACAAAGATACAGGCATCCTTCCTAACTCAGTTACTGGAGAGGAAGGAAACCACTCAGGGATTTCACCATGAGACCAATGGTGACTTTAAAACAGTTACTTTTAGGATGTTTTTAATTTAACTTTTATTTTAACTAGGCAAGTCAGTTAAGAACAAATTCTTATTTACAATGACGGCCTACACGGCCAAACCCTAACTCGGACGATGCTGGGCCACACAGGAACCCCAAGTTACAGAGTTTAATGGCTGTGATAAAAGAAAATTGAGGATGGATCAACAACATTGTAGTTACTCCACAATACTAGCATAAATGACAGAGTGAAAAGAAGTAAGCCTGTACAGAAAAACATATTCCAAAACATGTATAATCTTTGCAATAAAGTAAAACTGCTAAAAATGTGAAAAAGAAATTAAGTTTTGTCCTGAATACAAAGCTTAATGTTGGGGGCAAATCAAACACAACACACCACTGAGTACCACTCTTCATATTTTCAAGCATGGTGGTGGCTGCATCATGTTACGGTATGCTTGACATCAGCAAGGACTTGGATGTTGTTTCGGATAAAAAAAAAATATGGAATAGAGGTAAGCACAGGCAAAATCAGAGAGGAAAACCTGGTTCAGGCAGCTTTCCAACAGACCCTGGAGGGGAAATTCACCTTTCAGCAGGACAATAACTAAAATACAAGGCCAAATATACACTGGAGTTACTTACCAAGACAACACTGAATGCTCCAGAGTGGCCTAGTTACAGTTTAGACATTCATTTGGCTTGAAAATCTATGGCAAGATTTGAAAATGCTTGTCTAGAAATGATCAACAACCAACTTGACAGAACTTGAATAATTTAAAAAATAATATTGTACAATCCACGTGTGCAAAACTCTTAAGAGACTTACCCAGAAAAACTTACAGCTGTAATCCCTGCCAAGGGTACTGTATATGTACCATGTCTAAGTTCTAACATTATGACTTCTTCATTGGTTTGTTTTGTCAGTGAGAAAGGCCAATTTGAACATAAACCTGCCAAGCAGACTTCAGACAAGTCTGCAAGCTTTGGAGACTGCATGGCATTTTGAAACTTAAATGACCGTGAGGCATTGTTACCAGAGCCATCTATATATATACATATGACTCTGATTGTTACTTACTGGCAGCAAAGTGCCTCGTTACGCCTGACTGAGCTAGCTGCTTTGAAATAGGATACATTATCTATAATTATGGAGATCTTGGAGGAGGCTGTTGGCTGTCCCTTTCATATTTCTGAAGTGCATCATAATGTGGTGATCAAATTAATTTAGGCCGCTCAAAATTAGGCATACCATTCTGTGCTAAGCTCAGTGATTTCTTAAAGAGACCTGATCATGGAATGTGACACACCAAAAGTTTGCCAGAGTTCGATAGTCAGTGAGACAACTCATGTGGGGTTGGTGTCCATAAAGCATGGCTATAATGCATCAAATGTACTTGCACTCCTTGATTATTTTATAATAAATGCACAGAAAAATAACACCATAACATTAGGATATTCTGCCACTGACGAATAGTTCCACAAGCATCAGCAATTAAAAACAAAAGCTATAATGTTCACAAGCAACTTAGTGTTTGGTTTTAAAACCTGAATATGTCCAGATGAAAGTAATTTTCTTTCAACAAGTAAAAATATTTTGCCTGAAATGCCTTTTGACATCAACAGTGACTTTTATGTATTAAATCAAAACTGTCACACTTTGCATGAAAAGGGTTAAGACAACTTTCAGAGGGGACCACAATGTCTCTTTGTCTTGCCTCCTTGCCTCTTGATTCCAAATCAAAGGTAGCTTAGAAAGTTAAACAAAGCTCAGATGAGGCTTACAGTTGTTTTGTATCGCAGCTCAGCCCTCATTTGTTGCCTTGGAATTTAAATGAAACGGTATGGTAATCCTATTTTCCCTGGCAAATTATTATTTTGAAAGGGCATAGTGTTTGGGATGCTAATTGCCCCCAACATTGTTTTCCTCCACCACTATCCCTCTGTTCACAACACAAATAAACTCAAGTAAACAAGGAAGAAAGTCTTTACACAATACTCTGGCGCACATCAAGGGGAGATTTAACATACAAAGTCGCTCCTTTCTCTTTCTGTGTCCCCAGACCTGTTAAAATACATCGATTAAAGCGTCAAGAACGGATGCAGTCGGTTGACCAGAGGAGTTAATGTATATCATGTGTGCCTATTTGTGTTTACTGGCGCGGACCATTTTACGAGTGCGTGTTCGAAGATGGAGAAGTGCGCGCGAGCCGTGAGCAGGCGCTCGTCGGAGGACTCAACTTCAAACAGACATGGAAAACATGAGATCCCAGCGACTTCAAAGAGAGCACGCGGTGACCACGCAGTGCCACTCATTCTTGGTTATGGATTTAAGTGTTTCCAAAAACATACATAGTTGCAGATGTATTTCCCCCTGAGCACCGGATGTAGAATGAATGAAGGAAATGCTAAATTACACATTTGCGTGTAATTGTATTAGTTATATAAGGAATGAATGACCTATTGATCCCAAAACAAAAGTGGAAACAATTTACAGTTGATGGTAGATATTACAGTTATAACACACCTAACCACAGTAGAAATAATTGATAGGCTACCTCAACTGTCATTCCTAAATCATGTCACTTTGAATGGTGTAGTTACGCAAGATAGAACAAGAATTTACTCTCAGGACTTGAGACAGCTTCAGAGCTAAATCACCATGTTCCCGTTAGGCCTACTAACCACTGTAGGGAAACCTAGATACGTTGCTTCCGAGGAATCCTTTTCAGCAAGGGACTCACTGAAAATAAGTAGTGGGATTGGGAAGCATTGACCTTTTCTTCTGAGTAGCCTATTATTACACTAGCTATAGCACCCATTTAAATAGTTGGGAATGGCGTGCGATCGGCTGAGAAAGCTAATTTTTCGGGCTGAATAGTAATGTCCCAAGGCTAGGGCGGGCAAGGAGGAGGCGGGTTGCGCTCTTGATGCGGGTTAAAGACTTTCAATAGTCTCCCTAAAGTCAACCCCTCTGATCATGCCGAAGCTGGCGCCTAAAAACAACATAACTTGTCTGCCTATTAGAGGGACTGACAAATCGTGACAGATTGTTTATACTTAGCAATTAGCGACGCAGACGCTTTCCAGATAGCTAAATAGACTGCACGAAATAGTAATAGTTAAATTCGTGATTTTCGTACACAATTAAGATTGCATGAGCTGTGCTTCATTTTAGTGAAGAAAAAATTAAGAGAAAGAATACCCTACTCTATAGAGTTATAACTGCACGACACTGTGCGTGCGTCAATGAGGAAAATAGGTAATTAATCAATTTCAGATAAATAATAGAGAACAAACAACTGAGTAAGCGTTGGCCCTATATCTCGCTATATATAAAAAAACATGATACACACATATCTATTAGAATAGGACTATTCAAGTATACGCAGAGTAGACAGGTAAATCAATGACAGCCTTAGCTTAAATTGAACATAGGCTCCACGGATGCCTCTACCACCTTCCTTGACTCCACATACTTTTTTTACCTTAATGGTTGTAGTCAAAGGGAAAGATCCCAGTAATATATTATTGTTTCAATATGATTAGAGCCCTGCAGCCATCAATAAAAATTGCTTTGCAAGAGGCCGATCACATAAAGGAAGGCAGTAAATGTTGGCCAACATTCGAGAGTTTCTATTTCACTTTAACTGTTAAACATAATAGCATAATAAAGTCGTACAAGACATGAGATAAGTAAATAGTATAAAAACCTATATAGACTACATCAGCCTGTATAACGATTTGATAATAAGTTCAATAAAACATGAAACTTACAGTGTCCTCTGATGGGCCTATTTTTCTGACAGCGCAAGCAGGAATAACCACAGTTACCGATATTATAAGAGTACCACCACCACTGACATAATAATAACATCAATAATATTGATAATATTCAAAACTGTAATATAAATGATCGTATTGAAAAATTATAGTATTGAAAATTATTTTTTCCCCCTAATTTATGTTATACCACTCCAAATTAAGTATTTGCACAAGTTTTGTTTACTTTAAGTTGTAAAATGTAGCCTAAAATGTTTCTTTTCCCCTGCCAATCAAATAACCAAGCATCACATCAGTTTTAGCTGAGATTCCTTCCAAATCGAATGGCTTCTCTACGTCCCACCCACCTCACATCTGATTGGACGGTGGCGTCCATACGTCTGCCTTATAGCAGTGCTCGCCAGAGTGTTCAGATAAACATGAGGATGCCACTAGCATAGGAGCAATCCAGCAATTTCTGTGACTCAACTTTTAAATTCTTCGATTGTTTACCCCCAAGTAAAGGCCGAATCTGTATGGCCCCAACTGTTGCCATGTCAGCTTTATCCGGTGGCTTGAAAACAGAAGACATTCCCTCACGTTCGGGTCTCGTTGGCACAGGAGAGATGCAGACCAATTTGAGCAGGGTGGCAGAGGAGAAAGGGATAAAGCCCAAAGTAGCGATTCTTCCCTTCAGCGTCGAGGCTCTGATGGCCGACAGGAAACCGAGCAGAGACTTTTCATCTCCAGAAAGATCATCCATGTCGGGGTCATCCCTGACGCTAGGCTCAAGGATGGGCTTGCTTTCGAGACTGGATAACTCGGCCCCCTCCCTGGCCATCGGGTCGCTGTTCTCAGTAGGCGACATAAACATGCAAGAGGACGCATTGGTTAAACCCGAGAGTCCAGAAAGTCAAGACCGAAATTCTTGGAAACAGAGCCCTCGCTTTTCGCCTACTCCTCCACGTAAGCGGTCTCTTTCTATGTATCCTTCCATAATGTGTGCGTAAAATCAACTGCGATAGCCCATAGAGCTTTACATGATGCAATTGGGTGAAACGTGTTGCATTATTTATAGCAATGTTGTATTGAGTTTGATTTTAGTTTGTCCTGTATCATTGCAGTTTAAGCACACAACAATAATTGAGTATTTTCGAATGTATCTGCTTTAACGAATTCCTATGTTAAAATCACGCTGCAGTTCCATAAAGTGTTTATTATTAATTCTGTACATCAAAACAACACAATTTGTACATTTCCGTCACCTTGAAAGCATGGGTTTTAACGATGTTTTCTGTCTTGGTTATTGCAGGAAGGCTAAGTCCCCCCTCATGTCCACTGAGAAAGCACAAGACCAACAGAAAGCCCCGGACCCCTTTCACCACGTCCCAGCTCCTGGCTTTGGAGAGGAAGTTTCGACAGAAGCAGTACCTCTCCATCGCCGAGCGCGCAGAGTTTTCCAGTTCGCTCAACCTGACGGAGACGCAGGTGAAAATATGGTTTCAGAACAGACGAGCCAAATCTAAGAGGCTTCAGGAGGCAGAACTGGAAAAACTGAAAATGGCAGCCAAGCCAATGCTGCCTCCAGCGTTCGGGATTTCCTTTCCGTTCGGTGCGCACGTCCCCTCGTCTTATGGAGGGTCGCACCACTTTCAGAGGCACTCACTGCCAGTGTCTCCCATGGGACTGTATGCAGCTCATGTCGGATACAGCATGTATCACCTCGCCTGAAGGAAGGACCTATTTTGTGCCAGTTAGACTATGAAGTGCTTCAACATAGAACCACATCGCCAAAATACTATCTGGTGTTAAATATTTTGACTGGATAGTCATGAGTGAGGACTGCCTTGTATTAGTGCTATGATTTCCTCGGTATGTCAAGTATATACATCTACTTTGTCATTAGTTTGATGCCACGGTTGATTATTGGGTCACTAAAACTCTCACTGGCTACCCGAGTCCACCCAAAAGTTAAAGTTAGACCATCCCAACGTTCTACGCACCAGCATGGGGTTTTGCACCAACACACATAAGACCCAAAGGTAGGTTGGGCTTTCATCACTAATGTGGACTGTTGTCACTACAGACTAAGATGCTATACTTTTCATGTGCATTTTTGTCAATGCATAAAATAGTGGCTTACTGAATCCAAAGTCAATGAACGCTCTTTGTTAAATTAGAAGAACCACAGCATTTTTTATATATTATAACAGCACTGTCTGTTGTTTGAATGATTCCCTTCAGAAGGGATTTGTGTACTGTAAAATACTGTATATTTGAAAAATATCCTCATTTATATTGAATATATTTGTGACATAAATTAACAATAAATTGTTTATTCTTTTTCATTGAGCAGTTCTTCGTGTTGACTGACAGTACAAATGACTGGAATAGCCTATATGATATGTAGGCCTAATTGAAACTCGAACGTGCCAGCAGTTATTGAGTATTTAAAACATTGCACCAGAGTTTTGTTACAAGTCGTTGATTTAAGGTAACATTTAGTAACCATAATGATGTGGTTTCGACGTCAGAAAATATCGAGTTCAATGAGTGTAGACAGTGGTTGGAAAACTATAGGCTATTGAAAGACTATTTGTAATAGGGGAAATAATTCAAATGCAGGGGAAATTAGTTATATGTAGGGAAATAACTAACATGCAGGGGAAATTACATTTATGCAGGGAAAAATAACTAACATGCAGGGAAAATAACTTATATGTAATGGAAATAACTGACATGCAGGGGAAATTACTTATATGCAGGGAAAATAACTAACAGTCAGAGAAATTACTTATATATATATATATATATATATATATATATATATATATATAAACTAACTAAAATAACTAACGTACAGGCAAATGTGAGGAAGAGTAGTCTCCCACTGGGCACGCACTGGTTGAATCAACATTGTTTCCACGTCATTTAAATGGATGTGGAACCAACGTGGAAGACGTTGAATTGACGTCTGTGCCCAGTGGGCTATATTTCAGACCAATCTACTCTTAAATGTTATTACATTTTTCTGTCCATGAACTTCATCAACAAAACGTAGGTTTATTAAAAATGTGTACTCTGAATGCTATGGTTTATTGTACGTACAATCGAAAGTAGGACTTAAGCCTGATATTTCCACTATCATTGTGGCAAAGTAGCCTAATTCAAAATTAAGCCTTTTTAAGTTAAGAACGCAGGAACTTTGAAAATAAATGCACACACAGGCGACTATGCAAAGACCGAATATAAGCAAATGGAATGCATGCTTTTTCTGTGTAAGCACTGTGGGGTAGCCAGCTTGTAATGTCCTTCACCCATATTTTTGTAAGTGTAAGTGTTACAGCTATGAATTAGACCTGTCAAATGTCATTTCGCTGAGCAAAACGCGGAATGTATTTCTACAGCTGTTGTCCATTGCTTTGAAATAACTCACCCAGATTTTGTTGGCGCCAGAAAAGCTCAGGGGGGTGCAACATGTACAACTATCAGTTGTGCGGATTTAAACACTCCGGTAAATTAGAAATTGAGTCTAGTGCTAAATTGCCTGTAAACGATTCGGTGGAATGTCATTATCGACTATAATTAGCCAGGTGACACCTACGTTATGGATAAGCCACGGTGTTAGGCAGACGTGTGTCATTCTACACATCAACACAGGCTCCTTGTCATTCCTCAATTGGGCACAGAGAGGGAATATTTTTCAAAACCTAATAAATGCCCATGTCAATTGCTGCAATCACGAAGACTTTTAGAAAATAGGAAACTAATGTGGGCGAATTGCAGCCCGCTCCAAAGTCTAGAGGCGGCTTTGACCGGCCGTACCATTCAGGCAGGGCTTACATTTGAGTAAAATAATTGCCATAATGAACAAAGGCAATCTGCAGCAGAGGAACACCGGCTCCAGCTAGGCTGTAGCTGCAGGCAAGGCGGAACTTTCATTCCTAAAATGTCAATGAGGGTGACGTGTAACAGTTCTTCCCTGCTTGTGTTTCCTTTCCTTCACCCCTTCAGCATTCACACGAAGTTATTGAGAACAAGGCCACCCGTTTCCATGGGCGAAGAAAAAACGCTAATTTTACCGGATTAACGACAGTAGATGTATAGGCTATGGCTGTTATGTTATTGTGAAGTTGAATTGGCCCGAGATTCGCTCGAAGATACTATGTTATAGGACTACACTGTCCTGCCATTTTTTTTGCTATAGGCTTGTAAAGTGCCTCGGGGCGAGTCAATCGCTCTATTTCACCCAGGAGGCATCAATTAATAAATAAGTAATGACAATAAATTGAGAATCATACGGATGAACGCTCCGACTGAAAGGGAAAAACTTGACACAAAAGAGCCAAAGGGGATGTGTCGGGTCTTTCAAGAAGACTGTCTTTCTTTCGTTTGTCCTCTATCTTGCCTGGAGCCAAAAATAAAACAAAACTCGCTTGTCTATGTCTTCCAAAGGATCACAACGGGTAGCGAGGAGAGAAACACTAGAGATCCCACTGTCAAGGGAGAAGGAAGGCAATTATTTTAGTACCTTTTTGGAATTTTGGTAAAATAAAAAATATATAAGTACAATGAATAAGAAGTTATTCAACGGTATCGAGGCAGACACGTTTAGGATGCTTCCTCTACTGATCTGAAAGTATTTCAAATAATGATCATAAATTAGACTATTTTCTTATTTTCAAAAATAGCTAGGCCTATAGTATATTGTTGAGTATGCTTATTTCCTCTTCAAATATTAAACTGATCACTACGCCGTGGTGGGTAAAATGAATATTATATTTGTAAAAATATTCACGATGCCACATTTTTTGCATTCTAATGTTTCAGAATGTGTGCTGTTTGGTATGGAAATTGTTGTCCAGGTAATGCCATGAACGCATAGCAAAATGCATAGGCTATAGGCAAATTAACATCCTAATTTTGTGAGAACGTAAAACCATTCGATTACAAGCATTAAAGTCGTCATCCAGCGATTTTTGAACTTTTACTGTTGAAAAGCGTAATCCCAAGTATAAATACAGTAAAGTAGGCCTGCACACACTAAAGGGGAAACAAACATGTTTTGAGCAAAATAGTGTTTTTTAGACAACTGCAAACTTAAACTATAATTTCAGATTTCCAATCCTTTATCAAAATATGGGCAATATGTTATACCCTTATTCAAGCGACTGACTACTAGTGTCAGCGCATCAAGGTCTGGCCTATTATCTACAGGCAATGTGAAACGTGTGTCTATGTCTGGGGAAAAAACAAACAGAAAATGATGTTCAATTTAATACAGTTTACCTATTGGCTCAAAGTTGAGCATTATTTTTAGTGGCGCATTAAAAAAGTAGTCTGCGTGACCATGCACTATAGCATGGGCCATCTTAATGGAACATTTTAAATTGGGACAATTAATATAGCGATATGCGGCATTGTATCAATATACCGTCACAAATAGCAACCAAAACTACAATATAAGTAATTCAAACCTAACACAAGCAGAATTGCTGAAATAAATTATGCTCGCATTGCTTTATAAGGGCGATGTATCCATCACACTTAGTTATCTTACAATGCACCCTATTGTATACATCATATACAAATTATATAATAATAATACTATTAATAACTAGGCCTATTCCTATTATCATCATCAATGTTAGGCCTACTTTCATTGGTTTTCTAATGTATACCAGTATATGTTAAGCTATAGCCATGAATTGAACAGACTCAGAATTGAATTTGTACATCCTATTATTATTGCAGGCGGCCTACTCTGACGCTCGTTTACATCCGTTAATAACTGGCTTACACTCAATATTTTACAAGTTACACTAATGCCATGACTTTCTTTTTCTTATTATGGTTTTACCTAGCCTACTATACAATATCAGTCACAGAACCATCAATTGAGAAATTGAAACAGAATTTGGACAGTTTGGTTAAATCAATATTTTATGTAGGATCGCGTACCTGGAGTGACGCACACGTAGGCATAATTATATTCTGATTACACATATTGTAGAACTCTATAACCTATACATGGTTAAAGGGACACTTTATATAAAGTGTTGCTAATAATTCGTATTTTCCAAAGCAATGACACAAGCAGTCACGAGCGTCAATATTTTCTCCTCATCTCGTTTCAAATACCACAACACCACCTTGTGTTGAAAACGCGAGAGAGCAGCCTCCATCCCGCATGCCTGTTGGAGAAAGGACTGTTTGGGGAGTGGGACCACTGTTCTAGCCCAGCACTATGAACTATAGGCTATTCCTGATTTAACAAATCACCTAATCACCTATAGCCCTTGATTAGTTGAATCAGGTTAGTTATGGCCTGTTTAAGTGGAACAAAAGTGTGCAGGCCCATGAGTCCCCCACGAGAGTCCAATCGGCATGCATCATTTATGGCATGATTTTAGGAATACAACTAGCATTTTACAAAGGTTGTTATTGTAAACGTCAATAGTCCTGTTCAGGCCACTTCACAGAATTCATGAAATGTGCATGTTCACCGACGTAGCCCTATGTGTAGTGCGTATGCCCATTGTAAATAATATTGTTCTTTCGAAATATAATTTAGTCATGATTTAATTAAATAGTAACGTAACGTGGTATTTTTATTCTTTACGCAAATATAATCAAACAAGACAATACGTTAAATATAAGGACAATAAGCCTACATACATTTTTTTGCGTATTTTAAAGCACGGTATGCTCTTGTTACCTGTGAAGTTTGTGCAACCCAAAGCCATTTTTCGGGGATAGGATTTTCAAGTAAACCTTTATCAATTGTGTTTACACCTCCCGTTGAATTGAGTTTATTTAAACATCTATAAAATGTTATTGGAGTTTAACCTTGTAGTAAAATGTATGGATTGTGTACACTGTACCTGCATAATTAGGCATACTATGTAAATATAGTCTACACTCTACACAGACTACTACTACATTATATTGAATTTCATTTTCATTGTTGAGAAAAATGAATCAACTGGTAGCAAATTAAGACTGATCCTTAGAAATAGATGACGACTTCGGACGTTTGAACGGGTGTCCAGAACGCCTTCCTCGGAAAGCAGGGAGAAGTAAACATTTGCAGCAGTATTTTCTTGTGTATTTTATTAATATTTTCTTATTATTTATATTTCTTATTTGTAACTCTGCATCGTTGGGAAAGGCTCGTAAAGTCTACACCTGTTGAATTTTTTAAAATACAATTTGATTTGAATTGAATAGTAATAAAGAAAGGCCACATGCATTATGTCTGTTGCGCAGAACTCACTGAATACACCTTCAAGACAGCCCCCGATGTGCAGGCAAAATACTTTAGCCATAAAGTCAGGGAATTTGACAATTAAATTCCCTCCATTTATATATAAAACACATCCTAAAAAGAAGTGGGCATTATTTTAAAACTGTGTTATAGGTTACAGTTATTAGACTGGTATCCAGACTGTAACCTTAGATAGCGAAGTTTGACCATGTCTTGTAATGGACCTTCAGTCAAGATCACGCCTAGATATGCACTATCAGACATTAAGCATCAGGCTAAAGTATCTTCAGATGAAAGAGAAAAAAATAACACTCGGGTGACAAGAGGTTCAGATTGATGGTGTTTTCTGAGGCAGCATTAGCCTTACTAGATTTCTAGACTAGAGTAGCGCATACATTACATTCTGTTTTCTTGATATATGACTTATGGTATCCACTTAGTGTCAGGAGTGTCCTCTGTGTCATGACTTCTGGTATCCACTAGGGGTCAGGAGTGTCCTCTGTGTTATGACTGGGATGAATGGAAGGTGGATAGTAAAAATGAATTACCTTTAAATGTGGCATGAACTCGACCAGTCATCTTATTGACAAACAAATCACTTCAAAAAGAAAGCTACCTGTGCATGTTAGTTTTTGTATGGATGCCAATGAGTGTTGAATTTGGTCAACCAAGAAATGAATGGCTTATTTGCCACGTGACATTTATTTGACTGATTTTAAGTTTTGTTATGTCTAAATTGTAAGTGTACTGATAAAAGTAGGACACGCGACATCCTGGCAACTTTGAGAAAAACACTTTATATCGGAGTTGTTTCGATTGAATACAGGCGGTTGGCGTCAACAACCTTCATCAAATATTAAAAAGGATTACAATAATTAAATGTATCCAGCAATCCAACGAAAGGATAGGTTGGAGCTAGACAGCCCACCATGCCGCTTTGTAGACAAAGACTCCCATTGATATGGTGCATTCATGACAACTGGGAACTCTAAAGAATACAAAGTAAAATATTCATGTCAGTGATCTTCAAGTCGGGAAGTCGGAGCTCTAGAAAGAGGCCGAGTTCCCGAGTTGTATTTCCGAGTTGGATGACTGTTCCAAAAATGTTTTCCCAGTCAAAGCTATTTTTTCCAAGTTCCCAGTGGTTTTGAACATGGCATTAGGGCGGAGGGACATGTATCTTGTCAGTATATCCATAATCTATTTGTGCAGTCACATTTACTGTGGTTGTCTAAACTTTAGACAAAATGTAATCATCAACAGTCCATAATATTGGGTTGTGACTTAATTGTCATTGTCAAATTTGGGTCCCCAGGTAAAACTAGTTGAGAACCACTAGTCTATGCTATAGAGTTCACAGATGGCGATGCCTCACCTCATTGCGATTGCCATTGTTGCAAATTGGGGAATAACCAATGAGCTTCATCACTATCTTTCCGTTGCATTACCTCAAACTGTCATGATTTCCAGCTGAGATAAACTTTTAGTTTGTCTGGCCAGTGTCTTGTCATGCTAAAACCTACACTGAGCTGAGAGGTTTTTGTCTTACAACAGGATTCCTAAAACCTTTTCTGAGGTGCTTTGTGGATATGGGACCAGGCCACCAATCGGTGCACCCAACGTTCTAACATTCAACCTGACATATACATGGAAAAACAAGGCCTGTAACAATAAGGTTAAATCATGATAATCACACTGAATAAAGTGTGAAACTAGGCTACAAGGTCAGATAGTATACATGCTTCAGTTGTTACCAAGTGGTTAGAACTGTCAGTTCTTTAGTTTTTTGATAAAGAGCACAACCTTGCCCATGTAAAGTTTGGTTATGTAAAGTATGCAGTTAGAGCATTTGTCCACAAGCCAATACAATGCAATAACTGAAAAGGATTTGGCCATGTTGCAAACGTTTGCAGATGGAACGAGTGTATTGAAAATCGAAGTGAAGAACGTCAGTGTTGCAATTGTGGTGGGGAATATGATCCAGAGTTATTTTAGTTTTTATTGAACTAGACAAGTCAGTTATGAACAAATTCTTATTTTACAATGATGGCCTACCCCTGCCAAACCTTCCCAGAACCAGGACAACGCTGGTCCCATTGTGCGCAGCCCTATGGGACTCCTGATCACAGCCGGTTGTGATACAGCCCGGGATCGAACCAGGGTCTGTAGTGACAGTACTGAGATGAAGTGTCTTAGACCGTTGCGCCACTCAGGTGCAATGTAAGGGTGAAGGAGGTAAATCAAATCAAATCAAAGTTTATTTGTCATGTGCGCCGAATACAACAGGTGTGCCAAGCCCGGTTACAGTGAAATAATTACTTACAGGCTCTAAACAATAGTGCAAAAAAGGTATTAGGTGAACAATAGGTAAGTAAAGAAATAAAACAACAGTAAAAGATAGTGTCACGGATGACTAGGAGTGGAAGGTAGGAATCAGGTGCAGAGAGCAGAGGGTTCACGGAAAAATAAACGGCACAAAATGGTCATGCCCAAAACACAGGGCTGAAAACACTGACCAACCCAAAACACAGGGTAACATGGTCCAGAGCACAATAACACCTCTGATCCAAAACGTGAACACAAAATAATCCCGCACAAACAAGGGCGGGCTTCACAAGCTTAAATAGGTAAGCAAATCAAGACAACACAAATAGGAACAGGTGCAACTCATAAGACTAAACTAACAGAAAAGGGATCGGTGGCGGCTAGTTAGTCAGGCTGATTGAGGCAGTACGTACATGTAGATATGGTTAAAGTGACTATGCATATATGATGAACATAGAGTAGCAGTATCATAAAAGAGTGTTTGGCAGGTGTTGGGTGGCGGGACACAATGCAGATAGCCCGGTTAGCCAATGTGCAGGAGCACTGGTTGGTTGGCCCAATTGAGGTAGTATGTACATGAATGTATAGTTAAAGTGACTATGCAGATATGATAAACAGAGAGTAGCAGCAGCGTAAAAGAGGGGTTGGGGGGGGGTGTGCACAATATGCAAATAGTCCGGGTAGCCATTTGATTACCTGTTCAGGAGTCTTTTGGCTTGGGGGTAAAAACTGTTGAGAAGCCTTTTTGTCCTAGACTTGGCACTCTGGTACCGCTTGCCATGTGGTCGTAGAGAGAACAGTTTATGACTGGGGTGGCTGGGGACTTTGACAATTTTTAGGGCCTTCCTCTGACACCGCCTGGTGTAGAGGTCCTGCATGGCAGGCAACTTAGCCCCAGTGATCTACTGGGCCGTATGAGCGATTGCCGTGCCAGGCAGTGATGCAACCAGTCAGGATGCTCTCGATGTTGCAGCTGTAGGACCTTTTGAGGATCTCAGGACCCATGCCAAATCCTTTTAATCTTCTGTCTTGGTGTGATTGGACCATTCTAGTTTGTTGATGATGTGGACACCAAGAAACTTGAAGCTCTCAACCTGCTCCACTACAGTCCCGTCGATGAGAATGGGGGTGTGCTCGGTCCTCCTTTTCCTGTAATATTTGTGTATTTCAAATCATCTCCTTAGTATTGGTTACGTTGAGGGATGGGTTGTTGTTCTGGCACCACCATGCCAGGTCTCTGACCTCCTCCCTATGGGCTGTCTTGTCGTTGATCAGGCCTACCACTGTTGTGTCGTCTGCAACCTTAATGATGGTGTTGGAGTCGTGCCTGGCCAAGCAGTCGGGGGTGAACATGCAGTACAGGAGGGGACTGAGCACGCACCCCTGGGGAGCTCCAGTGTTGAGGATCAGAATGGCAGATGTGTTGCTACCTACCCTCACCACCTGGGGTCGGCCCGTCAGGAAGTCCAGGATCCAGTTGCAGAGGGAGGTGTTTAGTCCCAGGATCCTTAGCTTAGTGATGAGCTTTGAGGGTACTATGGTGTTGAACGCTGAGCTGTAGTCAATTAATATCAAATCAAATCAAATCAAATTTATTTATATAGCCCTTCGTACATCAGCTGATATCTCAAAGTGCTGTACAGAAACCCAGCCTAAAACCCCAAACAGCAACAATGCAGGTGTAGAAGCTCGGTGGGTAGGAAAAACTCCCTAGAAAGGCCAAAACCTAGGAAGAAACCTAGAGAGGAACCAGGCTATATGGGGTGGCCGGGTGGAGATTATAACAGAACATCGCCAAGATGTTCAAATGTTCATAAATTACCAGCATTGTCAAATAATAATAATCACAGGCAGAACAGTTGAAACTGGAGCAGCAGCACGGCCAGGTGGACTGGGGACAGCAAGGAGTCATCATGTGAGGTACTCCTGAGGCATGGTCCTAGGGCTCAGGTCCTCAGAGAGAGAGAAAGAAAGAGAGAAAGAAAGAGAGAATTAGAGAGAGCATACTTAAATTCACACAGGACACCGGATAGGACAGGAGAAGTACTCCAGATATAACAAACTGACCCTAGCCCCCCGACACATAAACTACTGCAGCATAAATACTGGAGGGTGAGACAGGAGTGGTCAGGAGACACTGTGGCCCCATCCGATGATACCCCCGGACAGGGCCAAACTGGAAGGATATAACCCCACCCACTTTGCCAAAGCACAGCCCCCACACCACTAGAGGGATATCTTCAACCACCAACTTACCATCCCGAGTCAAGGGCGAGTATAGCCCACAAAGATCTCCGCCACGGCACAACCCAAGGGGGGGGCGCCAACCCAGACAGGAAGATCACATCATTGACTCAACCCACTCAAGTGAAGCACCCCTCCTAGGGACGGCATGAAAGAGCACCAGTAAGCCAGTGACTCAGCCCCTGTAATAGGGTTAGAGGCAGAGAATCCCAGTGGAAAGAGGGGAACCGGCCAGGCAGAGACAGCAAGGGCGGTTTGTTGCTCCAGAGCCTTCCTGTACACCTTCACACTCCTGGGCCAGACTACACTCAATCATATGACCCACTGAAGAGATGAGTCTTCAGTAAAGACTTAAAGGTTGAGACCGAGTTTGCGTCTCTCACATGGGTAGGCAGACCATTCCGTAAAAATGGAGCTCTATAGGAGAAAGCCCTGCCTCCAGCTGTTTGCTTACAAATTCTAGGGACAATTAGAGGCCTGAGTCTTGTGACCGTAGCGTACATGTAGGTATGTACAGCAGGACCAAATCAGAGCGATAGGTAGGAGCAAGCCCATGTAATGCTTTGTAGGTTACCAGTAAAACCTTGAAATCAGCCCTTGCCTTGATAGCATTCTCACTTAAGTGTTCCTTTTGTCCAGGTGGGAAAGGGCAGTGTGGAGTGCAATAGAGATTGCATCATCTGTGGATCTGTTTGTGCGGTATGCAAATTGGAGTGGGTCTCGGATTTCTGGAATAATGGTGTTGATGTGAGCCATTACCAACCTTTCAAAGCACTTCATTGCTACGACGTGAGAGCTACAGGTCTGTAGTCATTTAGGCAGATTGCATTTGTGTTCTTGGGCACAGGGACTATGGTGGTCTGCTTGAAACATGTTAGTATTACAGACTCAATCAGGGACAAGTTGAAAATGTCAGTGAAGACACCTGCCAGTTGGTCAGCACATGCCCGGAGCACACGTCCTGGTAATCTGTCTGGCCTTGCAGCCTTGTGTATGTTGAACTCCTCTGGTAGGCTCGTGTCACTGGGCAGCTCGCAGCTGTGTTTCCCTTTGTAGTCTGTAGTAATTTGCAAGCCCTGCCACATCCGACGAGTGTCGGAGCCAGTGTAGTATGATTCAATCTTAGCCCTGTATCGGCACTTTGCCTGTTTGATGGTTCATCACAGGGCATAGCAGGATTTCTTATAAGCTTCCGGGTTAGAGTCCCGCACCATGAAATCGGCAGCTCTACCCTTTAGCTCAGTGCGAATGTTGCCTGTAATCCATGGCTTCTGGTTGTGGTATGTATGTACAGTCACTGTGGGGACGACGTCCTCGATGCACTTTTTGATAAAGCCAGTGACTGATGTGGTGTACTCCTCAATGCCATCGGAAGAATCCCGGAACATATTCCAGTCTGTGATAGCAAAACAGTCCTGTAGTTTAGCATCTGCTTCATCTGATCACTTTTTTATAGACCGAGTCACTGGTGCTTCCTGCTTTAATTGTTGCTTGTAAGCAGGAATCAGGAGGATAGAGTTGTGGTTGGATTTACCAAATGGAGGGCGAGGGAGAGCTTTGTACGTGTCTCTGTGTGTGGAGTACAGGTGATCTAGAATTTTTTTCCCTCTGGTTGCACGTTTAACATGTTGATAGAAATTTGGTAGAACTGATTTAAGTTTCCCTGCATTAAAGTCTCCAGTCACTAGGGGAGCCGCCTCTTGGTGAGTGGTTTCCTGTTTGCTTATTTCCTTATACAGCTGACTGAGTGTGGTCTTAGTGCCAGCATCTGTCTGTGGTGGAAAATAAACAGCCACGAAAAGTGTAGCTGAAAACTCCCTAGGCAAGTAGTGTGGCCTGCAATTTACCACAATATTCTCTACTTCAGGCGAGCAAAATCTAGAGACTTCCTTTGATTTCGTGCACCAGCTGTTGCTTACAAATATGCACAGACCGCCGCCCCCCCTCGTCTTTCCGGATTATGCTGTTCTATCTTGTCGGTGCAACGTATATCCCGCAAGCTGAATATCCATGTCGTCATTCAGCCACGATTCCGTGACACATAGGATATTACAGTTTTTGATGTCCCGTTGGTAGGTTATTCGTGATCGTACCTCGTCTAACTTATTGTCCAATGATTGCACATTGGCGAGTTGTATTGACGGTAAACGGCAGCTTTCCCACTCGCCTTCTCCGGGTCCTGATGAGGTATCCAGCTCTGTCTTCTGTACCTGCGTCCTTCCTCTTGCAAATAACGGGGATGTCGGCCCTGTGGGGTGTTTGGAGAATGTCCTGTGCGTTCTCCTTGTTGTAGAAAAAAATCTTTGTCTAATCCGAGGTGAGTGATCGCTGTCCTGATATCCAGAAGCTATTTTTTTCCGTAAGATACGGTTGCAGAAACGTTATGTACAAAATAAGTTATAAATAATGCAAAAAAAACACATAATAGCACAATTGGTTGGGCGCCCGTAAAACTGCTGCCATTTCTTCCGGCACCATTTTTACTGTGTTGCAAAAGGTTGCAAAAGTAAGGGTCGGTTATAGGATCTCCCACGTGGAGACAAGCTAAATAATTGTAAAAGGTGTGAAAAAGGTGGATATGTTAAAAAGTGGATTTTGTGGATTGTATTGCAATGGTTATTAATTATACTGCTCAAGTGTCAAAGAAATCCCAAAAATTGGAAATCATTGTGGCTGCGGCAGTAAAGTTTTTGGGCCTGAAAGAATTCACAGCGGGAGACCTGCAAGGGGTGCCAAATTTTTGAGCCTGTGTAGGGAGCACATTGGACTTTTGGTTAGTGTGTTTTGTTTTTGGTAGTTAGTATGAATTTGTTCATACAAAACATATTTTGTTTTTGGGGTTATTTTACTGCCCCATACACGTGGCGGCAATACACTTTATTAGTGTAGTCTGCCAATAAACCTCAAAGGAGAAGTGGTTAGAACCCCTTGCCAGATCCATTTGTGGTTTCAGGGTGGGTGAGAAAGGAGTTGTGTGTAGTTGAACCTGTGAAGGTAATCTGTAGAGGACTTGTGAAATTTGTTTGTGTTACTTCTGACCAGTGTGAGAAGGTGTGTCACGCAACTTGGGTCAAGATCTGTTTTTTTTACCTTTATTTAACAAGGCAAGTCAGTTAAGAACAAATTATTATTTTCAATGATGTCCTAGGAACAGTGGGTTAACTGCATGTTCAAGGGCAGAACGACAGACCTTGTCAGCTCGGGGGTTTGAACTTGCAACTTCCCGGTAACTAGCCCAACACTCTAACCACTAGGCTACCCTGCTGTTTCTTGCTTTGCTCTTAGGAACAGGGCACCATTGAAAGGAGTCATTTCTGGAGTAGCGTTAGGTGTGGAGGTGGAGCAATTGAAGTAGAAAATTCCTGGTGTTTGTGATGCCCGCCGTTTAGTGTGACGGAGACCCAGTGGGGAGCGGGGTGAAACAGAGGAGTCATTGTCAGTCCTTTTGAGTTTTGAGTCACTCTCCACCAGACAGAGTCATGTTAGTGTAACGGATGTGAAACGGCTAGCTTAGTTAGCGGTGCGCGCTAAATAGCGTTTCAATCGGTGACGTCACTTTCTCTGAGACCTTGAAGTAGTAGTTCCCCTTGCTCTGCAAGGGCCATGGCCTTTGTGGAGTGATGGGTAACAATGCTTCGTGGGTGACTGTTGTTGATGAGTGCAGAGGGTCTTTGGTTCACGCCCAGGTATGGGCTAGGGGACGGTCTAAAGTTATACTGTTACATTAGGATATATCAGTTATCCTGTTAGGGGTTTTGTGCAGAATCCACTACGCTATTTCAGGTGCAACATTTATGGTCATGTTACAGCAATGTGTAGGAGAGAGATTCCAAGATGTGGGAAGTGTGCAGGTGGGCATGGGACAGAGAATTGTGTAGTTTCAGTGGATAAAGTTGTGTGTCAATTGTAAGGATGCTCATGCTGCTGGGGATCTGAAGTGTCCGGTCCGAGAGAGGCAGATTGAAGTGGCCAGAGTCAGAGTAGTTTAGAGGGTGTTGTATGCTGAGGCAGTGAAGAAAGTGGCGGAGGAGGGGTCAAGAGTGAGGGAACCTGTGAGGAACCCAGTGAGTAGTAGATTTGTGCCAATACAGAGGGATAGGGTAACGAGTGAATTATGCTTCAGTAAGGTTGGCTTCTTATAGCATTCATAGCAATGGTTATCAACTGTACCACAGAAATGGAAAGTAAATAGATGTTGTGGAGGCAGCTGCAGAGAAGTATTTGGGTATATGAGATTTGACTTCAGAAGAGTTCCAGGGTGTGTTGAGGGGTGGTGTCCCATCCTTCCAGGCCGTTGGCATGGTGCAGGAGCAGATAAGGTCAAAGTAGTGGGGTAGTGGGTTTTTAATGAGTGTAGGTGGCAACTCCAGAAATACCTGGATGTATGAGATTTTACTGCAGAAGAGTTAATTGGGTAGTGATTTATATTTTTTATGAAATAGTGGAATATAGGAGAATGGCTAGTTGTAGGTGCAACGGTTTCTTTTGGAAGCAGGAATATTGAAGAGAATTTACTGTAGGTAGGCCATGCCTGGCTTCACACTTTAGTACAGTAGGTTGTGTATGCACCTTTAAGTTGGATGCAATCCACCAAACCAATCCCGAAGAAGAAGAACTGTTTAGTGGTTAGAACAGTGTAGTTCTGACCGATTCCACATCATAGATGTTCCATCCCCCATTTGGAATATTGAAAAGAATGGACAACCACACCTCCTCTAATGTCCTTTTGTTAAATAATTGTTTTAACTTGTGTTAAAAGCTGCATAAAAAGGTTGCAACGTGCACAAACTACGTAATGCCAATGACAAGGGGGGCAAAGCCTTTATCAGACATTGAATGGATTTAGGAGTCCTGCTCAACTCGAAGAGGGTGGAATACAATGAAACACAAATCTATTTGTGGCCAAATTTGTTTGTTGAGGTATAATTACGATTGCTTGCCATTCAGTTAGAAAATTTAAAGGGAAATATTTTCTTATGTGAACTAATGAGGCAGTATTTGTTTTAAGACACTAACGTTGTAAATGTGATGGAAAATTGCCTGAAACCCTCATAAATAAAAGCATTAAAATGCACATAAATACTGCTTCAGCAAGCCCTTAATATAAACAACAAGTGTCTGATCTGTCTTTTACAGGCCAATTTAATTCAGCAAACCAGAGAATGCTTTCTGCCACCCTTTGGCAAAATTACTGAGCTTTACAACGTGGCACATGCATTGTTTTAGTGCAATGTCACAGAACATAATCTGACCCCCTGACCCCCGATGCGTGAGTGTTTGTTTGCTTTTTGGCATAATGACACACAATAAAAGTTGGATAAGGCAAATATGTTACCCTGTAATGATTATCAATCAGCATTGCAATTATGCTATATTAATAGGAGGGGATTGGACCTCCAAACAAGCCACATGCTGATGGTTAAAGAGGAATTATTTTTTTAACAAGGTTGCATGTTTCTTAATTTCATTCTATTACAATGAGTATTACAAACCTAACATTTTCAGCCTGTTTTTTTGTTTGTTGTTGTTACATTACTGTAACACACTACTTTAACTGCATTGTCTCTGGTTTAAGGGTTCTTCCTTTAAAGGGGCAATCAGAAGTTCAAACAATAACAAAGCGGTAAACCCCACCCATGATTTGTTAAAAAGCTAAGGGATGGGACTGAATAAATGTTATACCCCTCTCAAATTCATAGAAAGAGCGATGTTGCAAGGACTAAGCATCAATGAGATCAAAATTGTAGTTTTAACCATGTTTTGAGGCTATACAGTGTTGGTTTACAATTACTTTGTTTACAAACAAAGGAGTAAAAAAACATATATTTGGGGTTCTCATGGGGTAAGACAATTGAACTAAGCTCATTAGTCATTTATAAGATATATTCTTCTTTAAAAGTGCAATAAAAATGGATGTAGCAATAGCAGAGTGCCCCTTTAAAGCTGACTGGAACGTAGTCACTGCATTTAAACATAAACAGTGAATTATGTGATGGTCACCTTGGACGGCCAAATACTCTCCAAACACAAACCACCTGAAATAACTGGAAACAAAAGGGCATTACTGGAGTGGCATACAAAAACATTTGCAAACATTGTTGTCAAACATATACACTGATAACTAAACTCAACACATTTCTTCTCAAACAGCATGGTCAGAAAAGGGTTGCCCTCCTACGCTTGTGCAGCAACACAGCATACACTACACAGGACAATTAGACTCCGCTGAATAGGTCAGAGGGTGTTTCTATACATTTCTACCTGTCCCACCCTGATTAGGGTTCCTTGAGAAACATTGGTCAACAATTTGGTTCCCACCCTGTCACATAGGTGAAACAGAAAGTTATAGTGAGGCAGATGATGTACAAATGATAAGAGGAAAAGGCAGCAAATGTGTACTTTTTGTATTTTTCATCTGTTTTTTGTACATATTTAAATTTATTTTCAATCTCTTTTCCATTTTAAAATGGAAAATAAATAGACTGGGGCGGCAGGATAGCCTAGTGGTTAGAGCATTGGACTAGTCACCGGAAGGTTGTGAGTTCAAATCTGTCATTCTGCCCCTGAACAGGCAATTAACCCACTGTTCCCAGGCTGTCATTGAAAATAAGAATGTGTTCTTAACTGACTTGCCTGGTTAAATAAAGGTTAAAATAAAAAAATAATTAAAAATATAGCTTCCGTTAACCCACCTCACTTAATGTGACACAGATCTGCTATTTTTTTAGACCTTATAGCCAGATCCTCCATCAGAAGCTAGCCAGCTAATTAGCTACTAGCTATTTAGCCATTGTTAGCCACTGCTAGCGGCCTTTCCTTCTGCACAGACACCAGACGTTCTTTTAGCCTGGATAACACTTGCCAGCATCAGACTGTTTTCTCCACTACGATGCCGGATTCCTGCAGTAAACCCTGGACCATTACTCCTGATCATCACAGCTAGCTAGCTGCCACCGTGTGACCCACCCCCGAAGCTAGCCCTGAGCCAGGCCCACCTCCCGGCCTACTCTGTGATCACCCGGCTACTCAGTCGATGCCTCCCGGACTCTACCCCAACACGGCTAAAATCCACCACTCCGCCGGATCCTTGCTGTAAGCTCTGGACCTATGTATCGGATCATCGCTGCTACCAAGTGGCTATAGTGGCTAACGCCCCTGCCCCGAAGCTAGCTCCAGTTAGCCGCGAGTCAGGCGCATCTCCCGGCTAGTAAATGAAATTACTACAACAACAATTACCTCTTTCGCCATTTGGACTGGACCCTTTGTCAACACGGCACCCCGCCGTACCACCACGACTGGTCCGCCGACTTAACTCCATCCGCTGTGCCTTCAACCGGCCTTCGCCGAACGTCGGAGCAGACTCTTCTGCTTACCCCGGCCTGCTAACTTTAAACGCTGTGTCTCCAGCATGCTAGCGTAGTAACAACTATCCCGCGCCTTCCCTGTTCCATCTATTGCTGTTCACTGACCCTATGATCACTTGGCTACATAGCTGATGCCTGTTGGACTGTTCATTAATCACGGTACTCCCATTTTGTTTATTTTTTGTTTATCTGTCGGCACCAACTCAGATCATGTTTGTAGTTAACCGACCCTCTCTGCCCATTCACCACCATTTTACCTGTTGTTGTTGTTTTAGTTGATTAGCTGTTATTGTCTTACCAGTTGTTGCCTTAGTTAGCTCTCCCAATCAACACCTGCGATTACTTTATGCCCCACTTTATGTCTCTCTCAAATGTCAATATGCCTTGCACACTATTGTTTAGGATAGTTATTATTGTCTTAGTTTACTGTGGAGCACCTCGTCCCACTCAACATGCCTCAGATAACTCATTTGTCCCACCTCCCACACATGTGATGACCTCAACCAGCATAACTAGCCTGTCCAGAGATGCAACCTCTCTTATCATCATTCGGTGCCTGGGTTTACCTCCACTGTACCCGCACCCTACCATACCCCTATCTGTACATTATGCCCTGAATCTATTCTACCAAGCCCAGAAATCTGATCATTTTATTCTCTGTCCCCAATGCACTAGACGACCAGTTATGATAGAATTCAGCCATACCCTCATCCCACTGCTCCTCCGTTCCTCGGGTGATGTGGAGGTGAACCCAGGCCCTGCGTGTCCCCAAGCACTCTCATTTGTTGACTTCTGTAACCGAAAAAGCTTTGGTTTCATGCATGTTAACAACAGAAGCCTCCTCCCTAAGTTTGTTTTTACTCACTGCTTTAGCACACTCCGCCAACCCCGATGTCCTTGCCGCGTCTGAATCCTGACTTAGGAAGGCTATCAACAAATCTGAGATTTCCATCCCCAACAACAACATTTTCCATCAAGACAGAACTGCCAAAAGGGGAGGAGTTGCAATATACTGCAGAGATAGACTGCAAAGTTCTGTCATACTTTCCAGGTCTATGCCCAAACAGTTCGAGCTTCTAATTTAAAAAAATAATCTCTCCAGAAATACTGTAAATCTCTCACTGTTGCTGCCTGTTATAGACCCCCTCAGCTCCCAGCTGTGCCCTGGGCACCATATGTGATTTGATTGCACCCTATCTATCTTCAGAATTCGTTCTGGGATATGGGATATGCTTAACACCCCGGCAGTCCTACAATCTAAGATAGATGCCCTCAATCTCACACAAATGATCAAGGAACCCACTATGTACAACTCTAAATCCGTAAACATGGGCACCCTCATAGATATTATTCTGATCAATTTGCCCTCCAAATACACCTCTGCTGTTTTCAATCAAGATCTCAGCGATCACTGCCTCATTGCCTGCATCCGCTATGGGTCCGCGGTCAAATGACCACCCCTCATCACTGTCAAACGCTCCCTAAAACACTTCTACAAGCAGGCCTTTCTAATCAACCTGGTTCGGGTATCCTGGGAGGATATTGACCACATCCTGTCAGTCGAGGATGCCTGGTCGTTCTTTAAAAGTAATTTCCTCACCATCTTAAATAAGCATGCCCCTTTCAAAAAATGAATAACTAAGAACAGATATAGCTCTTGGTTCACTCCAGAGCTGACTGTCCTCGACCAGCACTAAAACATCCTGTGGCAGACTGCACTAGCATCGAATACTCCACGCGATATGTAACTTTTCAGGGAAATCAGGAACCAATACACGCAGTCAGTCAGGAAAGCAAATGCTAGCTCTTTCAAACATACATTTGCATCTTGTAGCTCTAACTCCAAAACGTTTTGTAACACTGTAAAGTCCATGGAGAATAAGAGCACCTCCTCCCAGCTGCCCACTGCACTGAGGCTAGGTAATTGAGAATTTCAATAAGCATTTCTCTACGGCCGGCCATGATTTCCTCCTGGCTACCCCAACCCCGGCCAACAGCTCCGCACCCCCCGCAGCTACTTGCCCAAGCCCCCCCCATCTTCTCCGTCACCCAAATACAGATTGCAGGTGTTCTGAAAGAGCTGCAAAACCTGGACCTGTACAAATCAGCTGGGCTAGACAATCTGGACCCTCCCTTTCTAAAATGATCCGCCATTGTTGCAATCCCTATTACCAGTGTGTTCAACCTCTCTTTTGTATCATCCGAGATCCCTAAAGATTGGAAAGCTGCCGCAGTCATCCCCCTCTTCAAAGGGGGTGACACTCTAGACCCAAACTGTTATAGACCTATATCCATCCTGCCCTGCCCTTCTAAAGTCTTCAAAAGCCAAGTTAATAAACAGATCACTGACCATTTTGAATCCCACCGTACCTTCTCCGCTGTGCAATCTGGTTTCCGAGCACCTCAGCCACGCTCAAGGTACTAAACTATATCATAACCGCCATCGATAAATGACAATACTGTGCAGCCGTCTTCATCGACCTGGCCAAGGCTTTCGACTCTGTCAATCACCATATCCTTATCGGCAGACTCAACAGCCTTGGTTTCTCTGACTGTCTCACCTGGTTCACCAACTACTTCTCAGACAGAGTTCAGTGTGTCAAATCGGAAGGCCTGTTGTCCGGACCTCTGGCAGTCTCTATGGGTGTACCACAGGGTTCAATACTCCGGCCGACTCTTTTTTCTGTATATATCAACGATGTCGCTCTTGCTGCGGGTGATTCCCTGATCCACCTCTATGCAGACGACATAATTCTGTATACATCTTGTCCTCCTTTGGACACTGTGTTAACCAACCCCCAAACAAGCTTCAATGCCATACAACACTCCTTCCGTGGCCTCCAACTGCTCTTAAAAGCTAGTAAAACCAAATACATGCTTTTCAACTGTTCGCTGCCCGCACCCACCCGCCCGACTAGCATCACTACTCTGGACGGTTATATTCTAACTTAGAATATGTGGACAAGTACAAATACCTAGGTGTCTGGCTAGACTAAACTCTCCATCCAGACTCAAATTAAACATCTCCAATCCAAAATTGAATCTAGAATCGGCTTCCTATTTCGTAACAAAGCCTGCTTCACTCATGCCGCCAAACATACCCTCGTAAAACTGACTATCCTACCAATCCTCGACTTCGTTGATGTCATCTACAAAATAGCTTCCAATACTCTACTCAGCAAACTGTATGCAGTCTATCGCAGTGCCATCCGTTTTGTCACCAAAACCCCATATACCACCCACCACTGCGATAACAACACCCACCCGTAGCACGCGCTCCAGCAGGTATATCTCACTGGTCGTCCCCAAAGCCAACACCTCCTTTGGCCGCCTTTCCTTACAGTTCTCTGCTGCCTATGACTGGAAGGAATTGCAAAAATCACTGAAGCTGGAGACTTATATTTCCCTCACTAACTTTAAACATCAGCTGTCAGGGCAGCTAACCGATCGCTAGAGCTGTGCATAGCCCATTTGTAAATAGCCCACCCAATCGACCTACCTCATCCCCATATTGTTTTTATTTACTTTTCTGCTCTTTTACACACCAGTATTTCTACTTGCATATCATCATCTGCACATCTATCACTCCAGTATTAATTTGCTAAACTGTAATCACTTCGCTACTATGGCCTATGTATTGCCTTACCTCCTCACGCCATTTGCACACACAGTATATAGACATTCTTTTTTTTCTATTGTGTTATTGACTGTATGCTTGTTTATTCTATGTGTAACTCTGTGTTGTTGTTTGTGTCGCACTGCTTTGCTTTATCTTGGCCAGGTCGCAGTTGTAAATGAGAACTAAAAATAAAAACCTTTCAAATATTCGAAGCCAGACCAGATAAACAAAACAGCCATCTATCTTGCCACAACATTATCCAACAATTTTATCCCAAGACCCAACTTTGGGTCCCCATCACTAGGCAAACAGTAATTTAAGCAAATACCTAATCTGCAAAGGGATTTGTGGTTAGACTTTACTTAAGTTGTTTTTATTTCTGTAAAGTACAAGTAACACTGTAATTACATTGTCAAATACTGTAATACTTCAGCTTCCCAACAGAGAGCGGCGCATAATCAAAATATTTTGTATGTCTGGGAAAGTCATTGCAGTTGTAAAACAGTGGATGTCTTGTATTTGAAGTATGTATTTCTCTATGTGTGGATTATAATAATATCTACAGTTCCCCATCTTCTCTTTCAACAGTGCAGCTGGAATCTTCCTAAATACGTATTTTACTTCCTCTCACCCAGCAAACACCAAATAGATCATTAAAGGTAGAGTCAGCGATATGAGATAGATGCAGAAAGTAAATTGGGGCAATTTCTGCAAAACGCCAGTTGAGCCTAGCATTGAACAGCCAGGCTCAATTTCTCCGCTATTTTGGTGCCGTCGACCTTGCAGCGCGAAGTGAGCATATGCACATGCGCAGATACTGTGTGAGAACGAAGTCCTGCGTCTCACTCATGTCAATATCTGCTCGTGATTACGTCATTTCGCTGAGTCTACCTTTAATCGTTTCCGATTTCTACAGCTCCACTAGATGGAGAATCCATGACACATACTGTATCTTAAGGGAGGCCTCCTGCCAAATCCCAAGAAAAATATCTGGTGGATTCAAAACCAAGTGATGAGTAAGATTGATATCTTGTAAAGTATCAAGTATGTCAAAAAGTATCATACATTTTCCCAGTTTGCCTTTGGAACACATGTAATATAAAATTGGTCCAGAAGATACAGCAGAAATTGGAAAAAGCTGACAAGCAATATCAATTCACTCTCATAAGTCATAGTGGTTATAATAAGTACCATCTAACAGTGTGTTCCTACACTAAACCTATTCATGTGTTACCAATTTATCTAAAAATGTATAGGTATTTGATTTTTAGTAAGGACACTGTGAGAAAGTCATATTGATGTTTATAATGTTACTTAATTGACCTTTCTCACCTGTCAGACAGAGTCATATGTAAGGCACAATCCATTCTGAGGGACTCCCAGCATACCTTGTTTGATGAATATACAGTATATTGCTTCCCTCAGAGCGCAGATACAGGCTCCCCAAGTTCAAAACAAACAGGTCAAAACTCTCCTTCATGCCAACTGCGATCAGTTTTCTCAATAAACCATATTAATACGATTAGCTGTGTACATATCGCTGCATGTGTTGTTTTGATGTATATTTATTGTCATGTACTCTATGCTAAATTAATAGCCCGCTGGGGATAATGAAGAGTACTCTACAACAGATCTCAAAGGGGTGTGGAAACACAATCACCTAGATTAACAGGCGAGCAAGACAGAGGATGAGCAAGACAATATGGTTTGTATGTTACAAAGAAAGTGGAAAAATACTGCACCAATATTTCAGTAAAGCAGTATAATAGCTAATAAGATAGAGTTCATAATTTGGTGGTTTCTGTTCAACAAATGTTGTGTGTTTAAGCAGATAGTATCACAACAACACCAATGTTTATTAGTCTGGTTTCACATGACAAACTTGTCAAGTGAAACCGAGGTGAAGTCTTCATCTCATGGTCTTGGCACACAATGTCAAGTCTGGGACATCATTTCGATACACAGGGTAAGGGTCTGGGACCTTGTTTCGATACACAGGGTAAGGGTCTGGGACCTTGTTTCGATACACAGGGTAAGGGTCTGGGACCTTGTTTCGATACACAGGGTAAGGGTCTGGGACCTTGTTTCGATACACAGGGTAAGGGTCTGGGACCTTGTTTCGATACACAGGGTAAGGGTTTTGGAAAACAATGTCTCAATCTGGGCCTTGGTAATGGACAAGAGGATGATTTTTGTAGTCTCTCAACCCATGTGGTCAAGATACACCACTGAGTACCAGCTCTTATCAGAGTATTTTAACTAACTCGGAGTGACAACTCAGAAGTGCAGGAAACTACATTTTTCCATATGGAAGCCAGACGGTGTGTTTCCCCCCCATTTTAACTGTCTTGGTCTGATCTATAGTATGGGTCTCTAGAGTCTTGACTTCATCTCTGCGAGAAACATTACGTTTGTTTGAATCCTAACAGTCTGAGAAACATTGTCCGATTGGCAAAACAACCAATATTTACAGGCAAGCACAACAGGTAAAGTTGAGACATGGTAGTGAATGGTTGCAATCAATTGCAACTGTGCTTGCTACTCACACAACATATTTGAAAGCTCACGAGCATTAAAAAAGTTGTTTTATTACATACATATAACTAATACACAGATGTATAGCCTACTGCACCAATTACAAGAAAATGCAATCATGATTAAGTATAGTCTATATCTGAACAAGATACATTACTAGAGTTTAGGTTAAAGAATAGGCCTAGTCATACAATCAGCATGAGGTAATCAATCTTTTCTCAGGGATGTACGAGCTGGGTCCTCGGTATGTATGAAGAGTTATGGAAACATACAAGATATTTGGATAAATAAGGCATGCCTTTCGAACAGTGTGGTAGGTAAGCAGCGGTAAGTGATGCACACAAACATTTTGGTTTATTCTGGTAAAAGCTTTTCATCAGAATAGCTGGTATTCAGCTAATTTCCTATGGAAAGTTCTCCATTTGAAATGTAACCAGTCACATGCCATCTAACATGAGACCTCACTTGGACAAAAAAACTCAAAATCTTTAGGCTTAAAGGTTAGAAATTAAACTATGTTGTCATGTTTTTAGCTAGAGTTGTGTGTGGTGCTATGTATGTGTGTGTGTGAGTGAAACAGAGTTTACATGCCCTCACAATTATATTCCTGTGTATGTGTTTGTCTCTGGATGGGCTCATCTCTTCTCTTCCACCAGCATCTGGAGCCTGTCCTCTCTGTAGTGAGGGGTACTCTGGCCAGTCTCAATGGCCTCACAGTCATCTGTAAAATACACTAGGTCCTGTGGGGAGGTCAAACAGTCACACTAAGGCATACACGACATCTCCAACGGCAGAATGCGGATGCATAGCTGACTGAAATGTCGACAGATAATAAACTACAGAAGCAATTATCAGAAATGCTCCAACTCATGTGGTCATTGTCGTTATATAACGGTTGGCAAGACAGCACAAACAGAGCTGGAACCAGGCTTGTTATTCCCTGCACCACATCCAGAGTAGGCTATGACAGACCTTTTTTTTTTAAAAAATAAATTATTCTGGCTATGAGAGACAGCATGGTTCATTCCTCTGCAGAGCTGAGCAGACATACCCGATAACAGATTCTGTTGATGATTCTGTACAGGTTGGTGACTTTCTGCTTCAACAACACGATCCTGGGTCGCTCTCTGCAGTACTGTGTAGGAAGGTTCTCCATGACATAGAGGAAGTCACGGAGCTTGGTATTGATGCACGAATTCTATAGGGAAATAATAATGGCATTGTGAATCCTCAATGGATATTCAATGGATATTCTACTATTTTGAATGAAAAAGTTTCACATAAACAGGTTCAGTTACTGAGGTACAACAATGTTTTTATATGAATTTAAATCAATTGGCAAGATATGTTTTTTATGCTTTTGATGGCATCCAACAACATTATGGAATGTATGCATCTTCTAGTCTACTGCAAACCTAGGTATTGCATCACCAACTCATTACAGTTGCTGCAACATAACCCAATGAGACATCAAATATGATGCAGGTTCACTGTCAAACATTTGTTAAATACTGACGTTTGAGAATAAACCTTTTGTTCACATCAACAGCATGTTGAACTATAACAACTCACTTGCACATCCAGAAACATCTTGGGCAGAATCTCAACGCATGTTTTCTGCAACAGAAAAAGTTACAATTAGAAAACATTTGGATACATTAGGAAACTGTTTTATCAAATCAATAATGTAATTTGGAATAGCTCACCGTGCGATGATAATTGTGTAGTTTTCCTAAAAGGCCTATTATTTCCTTGCTCAAGCCGAGCACTCGGGAATAGCATGTCGGTGGTGTACAGTCAGCCAACCAAATAAAACTGAAGAAACACAACAAAAGTGCGAGTCTCATCTTTCAACCGTTGTTGCGTCGGTCAAAACAAGCTTAGTGTTTAGGCAACTAGGTAAGAGCTTTACAACACGAGTGTGCTTCGCCCAGCACCTTTGCAGATTATAGTTGAACCGAAAAAAAAAGTGATGATGACGTCGAAGAAAAATATTACACTCTTCAATACATTTTGAAAACAAGTGTATGGAATATGATACGCCGTTTGTGTCTTTGCGTGTCAAAAAAGATACACGTCTAATAACACTTTGATGCGCAACAAAGTGCATCATCCCATCTTGTAACAATCAAAATGTATTAATGCATATATTGTTAACCAAAAATGCTAATTGATTTAGTTCACACACACCAGAAGCGATTAGGACATGCAGGTTGAAATATCAAAACAAACTGAACCAATTATATTAATTTGGGGACAGGTGAAAAAGCATTAAACAATTATGGCAATTTAGCTAGCTAGCTTGCTGTTGCCAGCTAATTTCTCGTTTGATATAACCATTGGGTTGTTATTTCACAGGAAATGTACAAGGTCCTCTACTCCGACAATTCATCCACAGATGAGAAAGGAATTCGGTTTACCGTTTTATAGATCTCTCTCCTTCCTCTGGTTTCTTCTTATTTTGGATGTAATATAGCTGTTGGCAGCCAACTTTATAGCATTACTAAAACCTACCTAACACCATACCGGATTCGCAAAAATGTATTTTGTCCCCCAACAAACTCGATCACCACATGCAGGTTGAAATATCAAACCGAGCTAAAGACAGTTTCAAGTTGGATATTCTACGGATATTCGCCTGTAGTTTTCCTTGTAACACGGAACTAATACCGGCGCCATCGTGCATACATTTATTTTGTCCCCCCACACCAAACGCGATCCCGACACGCAGGTTAAAATATTAAAACAAACTCTGAACCAATGACTTCCACTGGCTCCTCTCCTTGTTCGGGCGGTGCTCGGCGGTTGTCGTCGCCTACCTGCTGACACCAATCCATTTTTCATTTGTGTCTGTTTGTATTGTTTACACCTGTGTCTTATTAGTTGATTTCGGTGGGTATATTTACCTCCGCTAGTCTTTGTGCGGGATTGTTTCCTGTGGGGTGCGTGTCTGCACCAATGGGTTTATTTTCTCACGGTAGTTGTGCCGTTTGGTATTGAGTTTAGGAGTAAAAAATAATAATAATATATCCCATTTAGCAGACGCTTTTGTCCAAAGCGACTTACAAGTCGGCTGGGGCCACTACTTTTACATATGGGTGGCCCCAGCGGGAATCGAACCCACGACGCTTGGCGTTGCAAGCGCCATGCTCTACCGACTGAGCTCTACCGACTGAGCCACACGGTTTCTCCTCTGTGTGTAGTGCTTTATTCACTGCGTGTGTGGCAACCTCGTCTGGGCGTGTTTCTGTCCCATGTTGTAGTTGAGTTGGGACTGCTCAATAAACTATTTTGCCACTGGGATTTCCTTGCTCTCCTGCTCCTGATTCCTGCACCTCCCTCTGTTAGGAAGCACGTAACAGAATCCCGCACCCCCCTATGGAATCAGCAGGAGCTGACACGCTCTCCACTTCTATGTGGAGACACCACACCGCCGTTCTCCATCGTCTCGGGACCGCTATGGATCAAGTGATGGCAATGATGAAGAGACGGAAGAGAGGTGGCCTGCCCGCCCCTCCACCGGTCACACTCCAACCAGCACCACCACCTTCTACCAGCGGTATTTGGCTCGCGCTCCCGAGGGAGTACGATGGGTCGGCTGCCGGGTGCAAGGTTTTTTTTCTCCAGCTGGAGCTTTACCTGGCAACCGTGCACCCGACTCCTTCAGGAAGTGAGAGCGTGAATGCCCTCGTCTCCAGACTCGGCGAGAGACCACTACCCAGAGTTCACCCGCCGTTTCCGGGCCATGTTGTTCGACCCCCAAGGGTCGAGCGGCGGGTGGGCGTCTGTTCCATCTATGGCAGGAGACGAGGAACGCTCAAGACTTCGCGCTGGAGTTCAGGACCTTGGCCACAGGCACAGGGTAGAACGACAGGGCCCTGATTGACCACTATAGGAGCAGCCTACGTGAGGACCTCCGCAGGGAGCTAGCATGTAGAGACACTACCCTCACCCTGGACCAGCTAGTGGACATGTCCATCAGGTTGGACAACTTGCTGGCTATGCGCGGGCGTCCGGCTCGGTTCCTGTTGGTTCCACCCCCCCCAGCCTCCGCTCCAACCCTCATGGAGTTAGGGTGTGCTGCAGCGAGGGCGATAGGAGGAGGAGCCTCCTCCTAAACTGGGTGTGGTCGGAGAGGGCACACTGCCAACAAGTGCTGGAGGAGCTCGTCTTGGAGTCCAGACGGCAGGCCGAGTACTGTTCGGGCACCCCAGGTGAGTCAGCACCAGGCTCACCCAGAGCCCCCTGTTGGTCACATGTATGAGTTTTTTCCCCATTCCCAGCATAAGGCGGTAGTCGATTCAGGCGCAGCGGGAATTTCATGTACTGCGGTTTTACGCATATGTTAGGGATTCCCTGGTTCAGATGGACAAACCATTCCATGTGCACTCCCTAGAGAGTCGACCATTAGGGTCAGGGGTGGTCAGGGAGGCCACGGCTCCACTGGACATGTTTACACAGGGTGTTCACAAGGAGTCTCTTCCTCATTGATTCATCTGCGTTTCCAGTGGTTCTGGGGATTCCCTGGTTGGCCTTTCACAACCCCATTTTTTTCGTGGCAACAGAGGGCTCTAAAGGGGTGGTCAGAGGAGTGCTCAGGTAGGTGTGTGGGAGTTTACATCGGTGCAACAACGGTGGAAAGTCCAGACCAAAGCTCCATCGTGCACATTCCCCGAATATGCCGATTTGGCTATCGCCTTCTGTAAAAAGAGGGTGACCCAATTACCACCGCATCAATGAGGGGATTGTGCGATAAACCTCCAGGTAAAAGCCGCACTTCCCAGGTGTCACGTGTATCCCCTGTCACAGGAGGAGGCGGTGGCTATGGAAACATGTCTCTGAATCTCCGAGGCAGGGGTATATTCGGTCCTCCATGTCACCCGCCTCCTCGAGCTTCTTTTTTGTGAAGAAGAAGGAGGGAGGTCTGCGTCCGTGCATTGACTATAGAGATCTAAATTCTATCATGGTGGGGTACATTTACCTGCTACCGCTCATCGCTACGGAGTCATTTCACAGAGCACGCTTCTTCACAAAACTGGATCTCAGGAGCGTGTATAACTTGGTGCGTATCCGGGAGGGAGATGAGTGGAAGACGTCGTCCTAACGTAGTCTACACTGCTATCTGCCCAGCAGCTAGCTAACGTCTACCGTCTACTAGCACTGTAGAAACTATTACACTCAACTGAACGACTCGATTAGTGTAGTGTTAGCTAGCTACATAGTTGTCTTTGCTGTCTTCGTATCCAAGATAATTGTGTAGTTTAGAGTGTGTAGACTTAGAGTGATTATCTTAATTTACCGAGGTTAGCTAGCCAGCTATTTGTCGTCCTTAACGTAAGAGATACTGTAGCTAGCTAGCCAACAGCTAGCCAACGTCTACCGAATTAACTTCAACAACCCGGTCAACATTCCGCTCGCTCCACAGGTAGTATCACATTTTCATTTCACTTCATTACAGTACAACGGTTTGATCTGTTTGATCGTAGCTAGCTAGCTACATAGCCGTCTTTGTATCTAAGACAATTGTGTAGTCTAGAGCGATTTTCTAGGTTAGCTAGCCAGCTATTGTCGTTCTTGTAACGTAACGTAATCAACACTGCTAGCTAGCCAGCTAGCCCCCGAATAGCAGCACTGTAGAAACTATTACACTCGACGGAACGACTTGATTAGTGTAGTGTCAACAACGCAGCCACTGCCAGCTAGCCTACTCCAGCAGTACTGTATCATTTCAATCATTTTAGTCAATAAGATTCTTGCTACGTAAGCTTAACTTTCTGAACATTCGAGACGTGTAGTCCACTTGTCATTCCAATCTCCTTTGCATTAGCGTAGCCTCTTCTGTAGCCTGTCAACTATGTGTCTATCTATCCCTGTTCTCTCCTCTCTGCACAGACCATACAAACGCTCCACCGCGTGGCAGGCCACCCTAATCTGGTGGTCCCAGCGCGCACGACCCACGTGGAGTTCCAGGTCTCCGGTAGCCTCTGGAACTGCCGATCTGCGGCCAACAAGGCAGAGTTCATCTCAGCCTATGCCTCCTCCAGTCCCTCGACTTCTTGGCACTGACGGAAACATGGATCACCACAGATAACACTGCTACTCCCACTGCTCTCTCTTCGTCCGCCCACGTGTTCTCGCACACCCCGAGAGCTTCTGGTCAGCGGGGTGGTGGCACCGGGATCCTCATCTCTCCCAAGTGGTCATTCTCTCTTTCTCCCCTTACCCATCTGTCTATCGCCTCCTTTGAATTCCATGCTGTCACAGTTACCAGCCCTTTCAAGCTTAACATCCTTATCATTTATCGCCCTCCAGGTTCCCTCGGAGAGTTCATCAATGAGCTTGATGCCTTGATAAGCTCCTTTCCTGAGGACGGCTCACCTCTCACAGTCCTGGGCGACTTTAACCTCCCCACGTCTACCTTTGACTCATTCCTCTCTGCCTCCTTCTTTCCACTCCTCTCCTCTTTTGACCTCACCCTCTCACCTTCCCCCTACTCACAAGGCAGGCAATACGCTCGACCTCATCTTTACTAGATGCTGTTCTTCCACTAACCTCATTGCAACTCCCCTCCAAGTCTCCGACCACTACCTTGTATCCTTTTCCCTCTCGCTCTCATCCAACACTTCCCACACTGCCCCTACTCGGATGGTATCGCGCCGTCCCAACCTTCGCTCTCTCTCCCCCGCTACTCTCTCCTCTTCCATCCTATCATCTCGTCCCTCTGCTCATACCTTCTCCAACCTATCTCCTGATTCTGCCTCCTCAACCCTCCTCTCTTCCCTTTCTGCATCCTTTGACTCTCTATGTCCCCTATCCTCCAGGCCGGCTCGGTCCTCCCCTCCCGCTCCGTGGCTCGACGACTCATTGCGAGCTCACAGAACAGTGCTCCGGGCAGCCGAGCGGAAATGTAGGAAAACTCGCCTCCCTGCGGACCTGGCATCCTTTCACTCCCTCCTCTCTACATTTTCCTCCTCTGTCTCTGCTGCTAAAGCCACTTTCTACCACTCTAAATTCCAAGCATCTGCCTCTAACCCTAGGAAGCTCTTTGCCACCTTCTCCTCCCTCCTGAATCCTCCTCCCCCCTCCTCCCTCTCTGCAGATGACTTCGTCAACCATTTTGAAAAGAAGGTCGACGACATCCGATCCTCATTTGCTAAGTCAAACGACACCGCTGGTTCTGCTCACACTGCCCTATCCTGTGCTCTGACCTCTTTCTCCCCTCTCTCTCCAGATGAAATCTCGCTTCTTGTGACGGCCGGCCGCCCAACAACCTGCCCGCTTGACCCTATCCCCTCCTCTCTTCTCCAGACCATTTCCGGAGACCTTCTCCCTTACCTCACCTCGCTCATCAACTCATCCCTGACCGCTGGCTACGTCCCTTCCGTCTTCAAGAGAGCGAGAGTTGCACCCCTTCTGAAAAAACCTACACTCGACCCCTCCGATGTCAACAACTACAGACCAGTATCCCTTCTTTCTTTTCTCTCCAAAACTCTTGAACGTGCCGTCCTTGGCCAGCTCTCCCGCTATCTCTCTCAGAATGACCTTCTTGATCCAAATCAGTCAGGTTTCAAGACTAGTCATTCAACTGAGACTGCTCTTCTCTGTATCACGGAGGCGCTCCGCACTGCTAAAGCTAACTCTCTCTCCTCTGCTCTCATCCTTCTAGACCTATCGGCTGCCTTCGATACTGTGAACCATCAGATCCTCCTCTCCACCCTCTCCGAGTTGGGCATCTCCGGCGCGGCCCACGCTTGGATTGCGTCCTACCTGACAGGTCGCTCCTACCAGGTGGCGTGGCGAGAATCTGTCTCCTCGCCACGCGCTCTCACCACTGGTGTCCCCCAGGGCTCTGTTCTAGGCCCTCTCCTATTCTCGCTATACACCAAGTCACTTGGCTCTGTCATAACCTCACATGGTCTCTCCTATCATTGCTATGCAGACGACACACAATTAATCTTCTCCTTTCCCCCTTCTGATGACCAGGTGGCGAATCGCATCTCTGCATGTCTGGCAGACATATCAGTGTGGATGACGGATCACCACCTCAAGCTGAACCTCGGCAAGACGGAGCTGCTCTTCCTCCCGTGGAAGGACTGCCCGTTCCATGATCTCGCCATCACGGTTGACAACTCCATTGTGTCCTCCTCCCAGAGCGCTAAGAACCTTGGCGTGATCCTGGACAACACCCTGTCATTCTCAACTAACATCATGGCAGTGGCCCGTTCCTGTAGGTTCATGCTCTACAACATCCGCAGAGTACGACCCTGCCTCACACAGGAAGCGGCGCAGGTCCTAATCCAGGCACTTGTCATCTCCCGTCTAGATTACTGCAACTCGCTGTTGGCTGGGCTCCCTGCCTGTGCCATTAAACCCCTACAACTCATCCAGAACGCCGCAGCCCGTCTGGTGTTCAACCTTCCCAAGTTCTCTCACGTCACCCCGCTCCTCCGCTCTCTCCACTGGCTTCCAGTTGAAGCTCGCATCCGCTACAAGACCATGGTGCTTGCCTACGGAGCTGTGAGGGGAACGGCACCGCAGTACCTCCAGGCTCTGATCAGGCCCTACACCCAAACAAGGGCACTGCGTTCATCCACCTCTGGCCTGCTCGCCTCCCTACCACTGAGGAAGTACAGTTCCCGCTCAGCCCAGTCAAAACTGTTCGCTGCTCTGGCCCCCCAATGGTGGAACAAACTCCCTCACGACGCCAGGACAGCGGAGTCAATCACCACCTTCCGGAGACACCTGAAACCCCACCTCTTCAAAGAATACCTAGGATAGGATAAAGTAATCCTTCTCACCCCCCTTAAATGATTTAGATGCACTATTGTAAAGTGGCTGTTCCACTGGATGTCAGAAGGTGAATTCACCAATTTGTAAGTCGCTCTGGATAAGAGCGTCTGCTAAATGACCTAAATGTAAAATGTAAATGGAAGACAGCGTTTAGTACCACATCCGGCCATTATGAGTACCTTGTCATGCCGTATGGGTTGAAGAATGCCCCAGCAGTCTTCCAATCCTTCGTAGACGAGATTCTCAGGGACCTGCACGGGCAGGGTGTGGTGGCGTATACCGATGACATTCTGATATATTCCGCCACACGCGCCGCGCATGTGTCTCTGGTGCGTAGAGAACTTGGGCGACTGTTGGAGCATGACCTGTACTCCAAGGCTGAGAAATGCGTGTTCTCCCAACAGGCCGTCTCCTTCCTGGGTTATCGCATTTCCACATCAGAGTTGGTGATGGAGTGTGACCGCATTGCAACCGTGCGTAATTGGCCGACTCCCACCACAGTAAAGGAGGTGCAGCGGTTTTTAGGGCTTGCCAATTACTACCGGAGATTTATCCAGGGTTTTGAGCTGGTGGCTGCTCCCATTACCTCACTGCTGTAGGGGGGACGGGTGCGTCTGCGGTGGTCTGCTGAGGCGGACAGAGCGTTTTGTTGCTTGAGGACTCTGTTTACCGAGGCTACCGTGTTGGCTCATCCTGGATCCCTCTTTGGCATTCATGGTGGACGTGGACGCATCCGAGGCTGTGAAGCCACTGAAGCTCCGCCCCTGCGCTTTCCTTTCGAGGAAGCTCAGCCCGGTGGCGCGAAACTATGACGTGGGGGACTGGGAGTTGCTGGCTGTTGTAAAAGCCCTGAAGGTATGGAGACATTGGCTTGAGGGGGCTCAACACCCTTTCCTCATCTGGACCGACCACCGTAATCTGGAGTACATCAGGGCGGCGAGGAGACTGAACCCACGCCAGGCAAGGTGGGCCATATTTTTCACCCGATTCAGATTTACGATATCGTATAGACCAGGTTCCCAGAACGCTAAGGCAGACGCACTGTCCCGTCTGTACGATACAGAGGAGCGGTCCATCGATCCCACCCCCATACTTCCGGCCTCTTGTCTGGTGGCGCCGGCGGTTTGGGAGGTGGACGCGGACATCGAGCGGGCATCTCGGTCAGAGCTTACTCCACCTCAGTGTCCAGCTGGACAGGAGGTACGTCCCGCTTGTTGTTCGTGTTTCGGAGGGCGCACACGTTACCCTCCTCAGGTCTTCCGGGTATCGATAGGATGGTGCGAAGCCTTACGGGGAAATACTGGTGGCCCACTTGAGCTAAGGACGTGAGGGTCTCCTCCTGTTCAGTGTGCGCTCAGTGCAAGGCTCCTAGACACCTGCCCAGAGGGAAGTTACAACCCCTCCCCGTTCCACAGCGGCCTTGGTCACACCTGTCGGTAGACTTCCTGACCGATATTGCGATTGACCTTGTGCATTTCAGGTAAAATAACAACTCAATGTTTATGTCCCAGGACAAATTAGCTAGCAACAGCAAGCTAGCTACATAGGACAAATTAGCTAGCAAGTGCAATCTAGCTAGCTAAATTGCCATAAATGTTTACTGCTTTTCGACATGTCCCTGTTATGTACCTCTTAACGGAGGGAGGTGCAGGAATCAGGAGCAGGAGAGCAAGGAAATCCCAGTGGCAAAATAGTTAATTAACCAGTCCCAACTCAACTACAACTACAACATGGGACTGAAACACGCCCAAAATGAGGTTGCCACACACACAGGGAATAAAGCGCTACACACGGAGGAGAAACCTCCACTCCTAAACTCAATACCAAATGGCACAACTACCGTGAGAAAAGAAACCCCGTGGTGCAGACACGCACCCCTAATAACACAACCACAGAAAACAATCCCCACAAAGACTAGCAGGCAGCGGAGGTAAATATACCCACCAAAATCAACCAATAAGACACAGGTGTAAACCGCCCGAACGGTGAGAGGAGCCACCTTCTGTGGAAGTCCTGACATTACACCCCCCCCTCCCGACGCGCGGCTCCCGCAGCGTGCCGACGCTGGCCTCGAGGACGACCCGGTGGACGAGGTACAGGGCGATCCGGATGGAGGCGGTGAAACTCACTCAGTAGAGTTGGGTCCAAGACGTCCTCCACCGGCACCCAGTATCTCTCCTCCGGACCGTACCCCTCCCAATTCACGAGGTACTGATGGCCCCTCACCCGACACCTCCAGTATGGATCACACTGTGTACACCGGGGCACCCTCGATGTCCAGGGGGGGCGGAGGGACCTCCTCCCGCACCTCAGCATTTCAGGTAAAATAACAACTCAATGTTTATGTCCCAGGACAAACTATCTAGCAAGTGCAAGCTAACTAGCTAAATTGCCATAAATGTTTAATGCTTTTCGACCTGTCCCCAAATTAATGTAATTGGTTCAGAGTTTTTTTGATATCTTAATTAAAACTTCTTAAGGATAGGGGGCAGTATTTCCCCTTTGGATGAATTGCGTGCCCATAGTGAACTGCATCAAAATCTGTCCTAAATTGCAAATATATGCATATTATTATTATTACTATTATTATTTGATAGAAAACATTCTGAAGCTTCTAAAACCGTTTGAATTATGCCTGTGAGTATAACAGAACTCACAGGGCAGGCAATCTTCCAAACTAGTTTTTATTCTATTGTACTGGATCTAATACATATTAGTATTTTACATACATTCATAAGTGTAATAATATTTTATGACATACTGTGAAAACCTCTTGGCTGCTGGCTCTGTCACTTTCAGACATGTGTCTGGCAGTCTGACTAAAGTGCCAGAGGTATGAGGAGAGACATCCTCCTTTGTATTTATGGGAACAAATATTTCCTAACACTTTGGACCCTATTTGTGGACTGTTAGACACAATGCGTCAAGGCACTTTTTATTTTTTATTTTTTTAAACTAATTACTGTCCATCAGTAACCTCAACCTGTGGGTGTTTTGGCCAGTAAAGTGCCAACTCAATTCTACCACTGACTAGTCTCTCATGCCCCTCTGAACGGGGACACAGGGCAATAGTTTGTCATCTAAACCAGGCATTTTTTTACTGGAGTGCACTATCCCCTAATTGGGGTTCTTTTCTTGACACACAGTAGCGGTTTACCAGATAATAAGTCAAGAAGAGCAAAAGTGGATTGTTGTAAGGGTGTATTACGTCCTGTGCAGGCCCCTTTGTCATAACCATTCTGGATTCTGAGTGGTAAAATCATATCTGAAAAATGCCTCTGTGTATACTGTATGTGGGAATGTCTTATGTCCGTCCTACATGTAGTGTTGGTACATGGAATATTCCTCAACTGCATATACCATAAATTGCTATTGCAAATAGAAGTAATGGATGGCTAATGTTCAACAACTGACATTTTCAGATATTATTTTGACAAACACACTTTGGTGCTTACAATTCATTCTCTATTGTCATAGATTTGGTGGGCACTGTCATCTGTGATCTTTGTAATGACTTTCTTTAAGCACGTACTGATGAAACTGTCACTTAATATTTTTTTCTCAAAGTCTACAAACGCTCTACATTTATGAAGGATCGGAGGACCAATGCGCAGCGTGCTACGTATTCATGATGATATTTATTAAACTCAGAACACTAAACAAAAATAACAAAGAGAATGACACGAAACGAAACAGTCCTGTACAGTGAATATATAAAACAGAAAACAATCACCCACAAAACACAAGTGGGAAAAGGCTACCTAAGTATGATTCTCAATCCGAGACAACGAACGAGACCTGCCTCTGATTGAGAACCATACCGGGCCAAACGCAAAACCACAACATAGAAAAAAGAACAGACTACCCACCCAACTCACACCCTGACCATACTAAAACAAAGACATAACAGTAGAACTAAGGTCAGAACGTGACATGAATCCCATATGCTACTTTTATTATTGTCCTGTAAATGGTTCAGTGCCTATAATTTAGGCTGTGTGAAGAATGGGGCATAAAGGAAATTACCTCTATTAGATTATAGTGATAAGGAAAACAGCTTACAATTTTCGTCTTTGTATTACTTTGCCTATAACTAATCAGAATTCCATTATGTTTACATAAAAAGGAGTATACTTCGAAATGAGAAGATCCTGCATGGAAAAGACAACTGGGTGGACATAAAGTGGAAAGGAGGGGAAATAACTCCCACCATGCAGCAGGACACCTTCAGCTGTGGGGTCTTTGTAATGCAGGTTTGATAGTTATATTTTCAATAATGAATTGTTTGCTGTTATGTGACAATTAGGTCAAAGACTATTTGATTTTTTTGGTGTAAATGGCCAAGGAAGTTGCACAGAACCCCAACATCCCCGCCCAAATTGATCTAGAACCTTCACAAAAATACATATAGCAACTACGAAAAGAAATGGCTGAGGATATACTAAAAATGTCTGTGTAATGACATGTAATTCAAAGTAAATGTAAATTCTTTATTTTGATGTAGTTGCATGGGACAGCCATATGTTCAGTTCATGTCTATGATTTCAGAGTTCAACAAAGCCAACAACTGCTTCATGTGTGACACTGATAAATAACCTGGATGTGGCCCAAAGACTGACTGGGTTAGCAACTTCATTTAACATGTTTATAATCGTTTGACAACAGTGACGGCATGTAAGACAATGTATGCTTTAATATAACACAATGGATGGCTAATTTGTCATACTGCATTAATATTTGATATTATTTATAACGTGTTACACTTTTGAATGTTTTACATGCCAACGGTGGTTCCAAGTGCTGTGCCTAATAATGAAGACAAAAGAGTTCAATAGAGTAAAGAACAAACTGGAAGTGCAGTCTTGTTGTTGAAAATGTATGCTATACCCCATCCATACTGAAGAGGTACTGAAATGTACATCAACTAGGAATAAAGAGAAAGTTAACACTGTGAAATGTTTCATACTTATTTGAAGTAAAGTGTCACTTGACATGTTGGAAAAGATTAAAAGTCTACAATTTCTGTTAAATTTGTCAATATAAAAATGTTATTCATTGATTTTTCTGTTATTCACTGATGTTCTGTGGTGACATGTTCAGTATATGTATTGACCAGCAAACCCACTGCAGCCTACCTCACTCGCTCACTCTCCATCCCTGCTTTGGACAATTAATAACATTTGGACAATTAATAACAACCCTTTTCCTTTAAGGTTGATATTAATGATAAAAGGAGATATTATCTCTCTCCCCCCTATTGTGTACCGCTGTTAAATACTGTAGAAAAATACAAAAAACAAGGAAAATAAGTACTTAGAACTACCAATTATTATAGATGCATATTAAAGAAAAGGGAAAACACAACACTGGACTGAACCCCCTACTTGTCAAACTAATAAATTCAGCAAAAAAAGAAACGTCCTTTCACTGTCAACTGTGTTTATTTTCAGCAAACTTAATACGTGTAAATATTTGTATGAACATAAGATTCAACAACTGAGACATGACTGAACAAGTTCCACAGACATGTGACTAACAGAAATGGAATAATGTGTACCTGAACAAAGGGGGGGTGGGGTAAAAAATAAAAGTAACAGCCGGTATCTGGTGTGGTCACCAGCTGCATTAAGTACTGCAGTGCATCTCCTCCTCACCAGATTTGCCAGTTCTTGCTGTGAGATGATACCCCACTCTTCCACCAAGGCACCTGCAAGTTCCCGGACATTTCTGGGGGAAATGGCCCCAGCCCTCACCCTCCGATCCAACAGGTCCCAGATGTGCTCAATGGGATTGAGATCCGGGCTCTGCTCTGGCCATGGCAGAACACTGACATTCCTGTTCTTGCAGGAAATCACACACAGAACGAGCAGTATGACTGGTAGCATTGTCATACTGGAGGGTCAGGGTACCTGCAGGAAGGGTACCACATGAGGGAGGAGGATGTCTTCCCTGTAACGCACAGCGTTGAGATTGCCTGCAATGACAACAAGCTCAGTCCGATGATGCTGTGATACACCACCCCAGACCACGACGGACCACCTCCAAATCGATCCCACTCCAGAGTACAGGTCTCAGTGTAACGCTCATTTTTTTGACGATAAACGCGAATCCGACCATCACCCCTGGTGAGACAAAACCCCGACTCTTCAGTGAAGAGCACTTTTTGCCAGTCCTGTCTGGTCAAGCGACAGTGTGTTTGTGCCCATAGGCAACGTTGTTGCCAGTGATGTCTGGTGAGGACCTGCCTTACAACAGGCCTACAAGCCCTCAGCCAGCCTCTCTCAGCCTATTGCGAACAGTCTGAGCACTGATGGAGGGGTTGTGCGTTCTTGGTGTAACTCGGGCAGCTGTTGTTGCCATTCTTCACCTGTCCCGCAGTTGTGATGTTCGGATGTACCGATCCTGTGCAGGTGTTGTTACACGTTGTCTGCCACTGCGAGGATGATCAGCTGTTTGTCCTGTCTCCCTGTAGCGCTGTCTTATGTGTCTCACAATACGGACATTGCAATTTATTGTCCTGGCCACATCTGCAGTCCTCATGCCTCCTTGCAGCATGCCTTAAGCACATTCACGCAGATGAGCAGGGGCCCTGGGCATCTATCTTTTGGTGTTTTTCAGAGACAGTAGAAAGGCCTATTTAGTGTAGTAAGTTTTCATAACTGTGACCTTAATTGCCTACCGCCTACCGTAAGCTGTTAGTGTCTTAATGACCGTTCCACAGGTGCATGTTCATAAATTGTTTATGGTTCATTGAACAAGCATGGGAAACAGTGTTTAAACCCTTTACAGTGAAGTTCTGTGAAGTTATTTGGATTTGTACTAAATATCTTTGAAAGATAGGGTCCTGAAAAAGGGACATTTCTTTTTTTGCTGAGTTTATTAATGTACAACAATATAGAAGATGCATGACTAAAGGTTATGCAATATGTGTGCATATCCACTGCACGCTTCTTAGGTGTGTAATTGCCATGACCAAGGAGCTATTGACATTTAAAACTATGAAAAATGTACATTACACCGTGTGATTTCACAGTACACAAATAAGAGTGTGCAATATATAAAGCTAGTCTTTGGACATTCTAAAGTTTGTTTGAGTCCAGTAGGTCACATGACCAAGGAGCTATTGAAGTTTTACATTTTGAAAAATTAATGTAAAAAAGTGTGAGATGAAAATGGACAAACCAAAGGGTGTGCAATGTAGAGGGGTAGTCAGTGGACATTCTGCACCTTGTTTGAGTCAAGTCGGTCACATGACCAAGGAGCTATTGAAATGTAAAATCGAATGTAAAAAAAAAAGTTTGTACTTTTTATTTTACTAGGCAAGTCAGTTAAGAACAAATTCTTATTTTCAATGACGGCCAGCTCACGTCCTGACCAACACTAAAACAAGGAAAACACACATGAATGATGGTCAGAACCTGACACCACCACTAACATTGAGTGGCTGCTGCCAACACACTGACTCAACTCCAGCCACTTTAATAATGGGAATTGATGTAAAATATATCACTAGCCACTTTAAACAATGCTACTTAATATAATGTTTACATACCCTACATTATTCATCTCATATGTATATGTATATACTGTACTCTATGTCATCTACTGCATTTTTATGTAATACATGTATCACTAGCCACTTTAAACTATGCCACTTTGTTTACATACTCATCTCATATGTATATACTGTACTCGATATCTACTGCATCTTGCCTATGCTGCTCTGTACCATCACTCATTCATATATCTTTATGTACATATTCTTTATCCCTTTACACTTGTGTGTATAAGGTAGTAGTTTTGGAATTGTTAGTTAGATTACTCGTTGGTTCTTACTGCATTGTCGGAACTAGAAGCACAAGCATTTCGCTACACTAGCGTTAACATCTGCTCACCATGTGTATGTGACAAATAAATATGATTTGACTTTATTTGATTTACCTGCCTAAAGACAAAGCCTGCAACTATCTGACTATTTTGTATTACTTGCTGACTATTTCAACAAAATTATTATAAATAATTCTGTTCATTTTTATCATACCATCAGTGAGTAGCATACTGGTGCGACATTTAAGACCACATAGCAGAATCTAACAGGGTCCCCCCTACCTTGGTCCCAGATCTGTTTATGCTGTTTTGGCCATTGTCATCTGTAATGACTTATTTGTTTCTGTCACACCAAACAGATCTGGGACCAGGCTTGGGGTACAGTATAGGACCAGTAGGAATCTTCTGTACCCAGAATTGATCCTATGACCAATTTTTAGACGACCAACCCGGACCAACAAACTCAGGGTTGGTCCGTGGGGGCCACCGACCCATTCTTCAGATTAAGGAAGTTCCTCTTCTTCCTCTACCTGTTGGTGACTCCCGTTGTGTTCTGGGGTTCCAGCGGGGTGCGGAACACAAACACCCTCTCCCCCGTAGTGGGGATGTCCAGTACTACTGCATCGTTCCCCAGGCCAGAGGTGGAGGGTTCTGCTGCAGTAGTAGAGTCAAACACAGTTTCACTGTCCACCTCTACTCCTCCTCCCACTGAAATCAGAACAACGTCTTGGAGCTGTTCCGAGGTTGTGGTTTGGCTCATTCCAGTCGCGACTGATTTGTTGGGTGGGTTGTTGTGGAGTGGGTCGAAGAACTCCCTCCCTCCCCTTTTCCTGGACCAACACTTGAATGACGTCCCTGGGAGCCTCAGGTCTGGGTTTGAGGAACAGCCTCTCCAGCAGGCTCTGCCTCTTCTCCTGAAACCTGGAAAATGAAGATCATGACATTTCCTTAGGAATTCTGAAGCACCTACAGTGCATTCGGAAAGTATTCAGACCCCTTCACTTTTTCAACAATTTGTTACGTTACAGCCATATTCTAAAATGGATTAAATAACAATTTTTACTCATCAATCTACACACAATACCCCATAATTGCAAAACTAAAACAGGTTTTTAGAAATTTTGACAAATGTATAAAAAATAAAAAACAGAAATACCTATTTACATAACTATTCAGACCCTTTGCTCTGAGACTTCGAAATTGAGCTCAGGTGCATGCTGTTTCCATTGACCATCATTTAGATGTTTCTACAACTACAACTTCATTGGTCCACCTGTGGTAAATTCAATTGATTGGACATGATTTGGAAAGGTCCCACAGTTAGCAGTGCATGTCAGAGCAAAAACCAAGCCATGAGGTCAAAGGAATTGACCGTAGAGCTCTGAGACAGGATTATGTCGAGGCACAGATCTGGGGAAGGGTACCAAAACATTTCTGCAGCATTGAAGGTCCCCAAGAACACAGTGGCCTCCATCACTCTTAAATGGAAGAAGTTTGGAACCACCAAGACCCTTCCTAGAACTGTCCGACCAGCTAAACTGCGCAATCAGGGGAGAAGGGCCTTGGTCAGTGAGGTGACCAAGAACCCGATGGTCACTAACAGAGCTCCAGACTCCCTCTGTGGAGATGGGAGAACATTCCAGAAAGACAACCATCTCTGCAGCACTCCACCAATCACGCCTTTATGGTAGAGTGGCCAGATGGAAGCCACTCCTCAGTAAAAGGCACATGACAGCTCACCAGGAGTTTGCCAAAAGGCACCTAAAGGACTTTCAGACCAGGAGTGGCTTCAGGACAAGTCTCTGAATGTCCTTGAGTGGCCCAGCCAGAGCCTGGACTTTAACCCGATTGAACATCTCTGGAGAGACCTGAAAATAGCTGTGCAGCGACGTTCCCCATCCAAGATGAAAGAAATTGAGAGGATCTGCAGAGAAAAATGGGAGAAACTCCCCAAATACAGGTGTGCCAAGCTTGTAGTGTCATAACAAAGAAGACTCAAGGCTGTAATCGCTGCCAAAGTTATTTCAACAAAGTACTGAGTAAAGGGTCTGAATACTTATGTAAATGTAATATTTTGCAAGAATAAAAAAAACTGTTTTGATTTGTCATTATGAGGTAGTGTGTAGATTGATGAGGAAAACCCCCAATTTATTCAATTTTAGAATGAGGACGTAACGTAACAAAATGTGGAAAAAGGGGTCTGGATACTTTCTGAATGCACTGTAATTAGCCCACATACCCATAGGTTCAATTCAATTAGGGTTCACAGAATTGGGTTCACAAAGGCTTTTGTTATTTTTTATTAGTGGGACCAAAATGGATGTACCACTCAATGTCGCTATGCTTTATCATTATTGAGGTATTAACCTTTTTAAATTCACACAGACCCACCTGTCCTCGTTAGCATTGTATTGATAAGTTTAAGAGGGAGATAGAGAGAGAAACACAGCTGCATGTGAGCTCCTGCTTTTTTCAGCATGTTTTTACAAAAAGATAGATAAACTTGGATTTTTTGGCAGGGACATATACATTATGCTACCCTCCATAGCACAACCTTCACTCCAGATCAAACTAACCAACCTACAAATTGATTTTGGACAAAATTACCGGGAAGGTTTCCTACTACCAAGGATTCCTTTTTCCAAGCTATACAGTGGGTGCTCTGGCAAACAAACAGCAGAGACCTGAGGACAAAACAAACTGGAACTGAGTGAGTAATGTTTGGTCTGATGCTATATTTAAAGCCAAGAAAAAATAAAAGAAATACATTACAATGATATATTTTACCTTATGGGGACAGAATGCAAAGTTAAAGCTGCAAAGCTTGCAAGGACAGAACAGATACAACTTCAATTAGCAATGAGGTGTGAAGTAAGAGGTGTCAAAGCCTTTGAGCCCAACAATTGCAGGAGTCAATGCCTTTGAAGCCACCTTCCGCTGTTCAGAGACCATCCACTGTTTTTTTCTACAAGAAATCTGCCTCCAGAAAAAAGCTTCTCCCAAGTGGGTGTGACACCTACTTCCGTTGCCTGCTGCACTGCTGCTTGGATTCCACCTGGCGAGCTGTTCACCGTCTGCCCTGGCCTGTCTCCCCCTGTCTGGTACAGGTACCCTCGCCACACTCCACCCTCTCTCCCGAGCTTTCGCTTACCTCCAGTACACACGCACTGTTGAGGCGAGTGACTCTGAACTTACAATGGCTAGCACAAAGTCGTTATATTTTTTTCTTGTAACTTATGCTATTTGCCTCTTGACTCCTGCATGCTTTGTTGACTATGAACTTTCTTGTTCACCCAACTGTGGGACAGACTATGTTTGTTCTCACACTTGGGTCTCTGACTCTATTGACTACACAGACTCTTGGCCTCCCATCCTATTCTAACCACCTCTCGGCAGCTTTGTATTCATGTTACCTGATGAAATTGCTGCACAATATGATCTTGTTGCCATCTAATGCACATTCAAATGTCATAAATCAACACCGCAGAGCTCTCCCTGTCATATGCAGTGCCATGATTGTATTACTGCTGCTGATATCTGGAAATGTGCATGTACACTCTGGCCCATCTACTGTTGCTAGCCCCAATTCTGACTTGTGCTCTGATATCTGCTTCACTGATTTCTGCTCTCGTAAAAGCCTGGGTTTTCTGCACGTTAACACTAGAAGCGTATTACCTAAAATGTATCAACTGAAAGTGTGAGTTAACAGCTCGAATACAGATTTGTTGGTCATTACTGAGACATGGTTAAGGAAGAGTGTTTTGAATACTGATGTTAACCTTTCTGGTTATAACCTTTTTCGGCATAACAGATCTTCCAAAGGGGGTGGAGTGGCAATCTTTACCAAGGATCAGTTTCAGTGCTCGGTTGTCTCCACCAAGTCTGTCCCCAAACAATTTGATTTGCTGGTTTTTGTTGACTGTTGTTAGGTGTTACTGTCCTTCATCAGCACTGGCCTGTACCCTACCTGCCCTAAGCTCTCTCCTGGCCCCTTACACTAAGTCTGAAATTGTCCTGCTAAGTGACCTAAACTGGGACATGCTTAAACTTCTTATGGCTTGGGGGCAGTATTGAGTAGCTTGGATGAATAAGGTGCCCAGAGTAAACTACCTGCTACTCAGTCCCAGAGGATATGCATATTATTAGTAGATTTGTATGGAAAACACTCTGAAGTTTCTCAAACTGTTTGAATGATGTCTGTGAGTATAACATAACTCATATGGCAGGCAAAAACCTGAGAAAAATTAAACCGGAAAGTGGGAAATCTGAGGTTTGTAGTTTTTAAACTCTTTGCCTATCCAAGATACAGTGTAAATTTGGTCCGATTGCACTTCCTAAGGCTTCCACTAGATGCCAACAGTCTTTCGAACCTTGTTTGAGGCTTCTACTGTGAAGGAGGAGAGAATGAGAGCTGATTGAGTAAGAGGTCTGCCAGAAGGCCATGAGCTCATTCAGGCGCACTCCTGTGAGAGGTAGCTGCATTCCATTGCATTTCTAAAGACAAAGTAATTCTCTGGTTGAAACATTATTGAAGTTTATGTTAAAAACATCCTGAAGATTGATTCTATACATCGTTCGACATGTTTCAACGAATTGTAATGGATTTTTTAAACTTTTCGTCTGGCCTGCGCGTCGGGAATTTGGATTTGTGAATTAAAGGCGCGAACAAAAAGGAGGTATTTGGACATAAATGATGGATTTTATCGAACAAAACAAACATTTATTGTGGAACTGTGATTCCTGGGAGTGCATTCTGATGAAGATCATCAAAGGTAAGTTAATATTTATAATGCTATTTCTGACTTCTGTTGTGTCCACAACATGGCGGATATCTGTATGGCTTGTTTTGGTCTCTGAGCGCTGTACTCAGATTATAGCATGATGTGCTTTTTCAGTAAAGCTTTTTTGAAATCTGACAGTGGTTGCATTAAGGAGAAGTTTATCTAAAGATCCATGCATAACACTTGTATCTTTTATCAATATTTACTATGAGTATTTCTGTAAATTGATGTGGTTCTCTGTAACATGTGTAACATGAAGTCCTATGAGTGTCATCTGATGAAGATCATCAAAGGTTAGTGATTAATTTTATCTACATTTCTGCTTTTTGTGACTGCTCTCTTTGGCTGGAAAAATGGCTGTGTTTTTCTGTGACGAGGTGCAGACCTAACATAATCAAATGGTGTGCTTTCGTCATAAAGCCTTTTTGAAATCGGACACTGTGGTGGGATTAACAACAAGTGTATCTTTAAAATGGTGTAAAATACTTGTATGTTTGAGGAATTTTAATTATGAGATTTCTGTTTGAATTTGGCGCCCTGCACTTTCACTTGCTGTTGTCATATCGATTCCGTTAACGGGATCTCAGCTGTAAGAAGTTAAACCACCTGACCAAGTCTTAAAGCAATGGAACTCCCAAACTATTTCTCAGATTATTACCAACCAAGGTATGACTACAAACACCCAGAAAAGGCTACTCTCCTCGATGTTAACCTCACAAATAATCCTGATAGTTATCAGTCTGGTGTTTCCTATAATGACCTTAGTGATCACTGTTTTACAGCCTGCATTTGTAATGACTGCTCAGTGAAACGACCTGTCCTGATTTGTCATAGACACTTGCTAAAAAACTTTAATGAGCAAGCCTTCCTTCATGACCTGGCTTCTGTAAATTGATATAGAATCAGCTTGTTCCTCTTTCTCAATGACGCTTGGACCTTCTTTTTTTTATAATTTCAGTGGTATTGTTAACAAACATGCCCACATAAAAGAATAGAGAATTAAAAACAGGTTCAAACCCTGGTTCGACCGTAATCTTGCAGAGACACTCCACCTCAAGATTTCAATTTGGCGAAAGGCTTGGCACACGCATACTCAGGCTGACTGGCTCTCATTCAGGCAAATGAGAAATAAGTGCACTCAGGCTATCCGGAAGGCCAAAGTTTAAGAGAGGGTCTCTCTCTATGGGTCTAACCCCAAGAAGTTCTGGAAAGCGGTTAAAGACCTGGAGAATGAACCCTCTTCCTCACAGCTGCCCATGTCCCTTAACCTCTTACACCTATGGTGGCGCTATTTCATTTTTGGAAGAAAACCGTTCCCGTTTTAAACAAGATATTTTGTCACAAAAAGATGCTCGACTATGCATATAATTGCTACTGTTCGAAAGAAAACACTCTGACGTGTCCAGAAATACAAATATCTTCTCTGTGCGTGCCCTTTAACGTGAGCTTCAGGCAAAACCAAGATGACTTGGCATCCAGGAAATGACAAGGATTTTTGAGGCTCTGTCTTTCATGATCTCCTTATATGGCTGTGAACGCTGAGTCTGCCCTTTCTGTCGTTTCCCCAAGGTGTCTGCAGCATTGTGACGTATTTGTAGGCAGATCATTGGAAGATTGACCATAAGAGACCACATTTACCACGTGTCCGCCCGGTGTCCTGCGCCGAATTGAAAGTCACCTGCCAGTATTTTTCCATCCAGAGAGAAAGGGGCATGAGAGAGAAGCAAGCTTCCCACGAACTGCAGTCAATGAAGAGATATGTGAAAAAACACCTTGAGGATTGTCCAAACAACGTTTGCCATGTTTCGGTCGATATAATGTTGATGATGTGGTTGTTACACACAGACGCTGGAAACAAGGATGCACATGGCTCTTCAAAGGTAAATGATTTTATTTATTTGTTATCTGGCTTTTGTGAAAATGTTTGCTACATTCTACACAAAATGCTATACTAGCATTGATTTCATGGTTCAAAAGATATTTTGAAAATCTGAGATGACAGTGTTGTTAAGAAAAGGCTAAGCAGAGCCATTTTAATTTTATTTGTCTCGTTAACTTGCCTAATGAGCCTCTTAGTCACAATCCCGGATCCGGGATGGGGAGTTTCAAGAGGTTAATGTTGATGATGTGGTTGTTACTGACAAGGAGCACATGGCTGACCTTCTAAGTCAAGATTCCTATTTGACTCAGCCATGTCTCCTTGCCTGTCCAACATCTCCTCCCTCTTTTTCCCCTGATGCCCGCCCGCTACAAAGTTTCTCCCCAAAAAAACATCTGGGTCAGATGGTTTAGACCCTTTCATCTTTAAGGTTGCTGCCCCTATCATCGGGAAAGCCTATCTCTGACCTTTTAAACTTGTCGCTCCTCTCTGGGAAGGCAGCCACAGTGCATCCTTTATTTAAAACGGGAGATCAAGCGGATCCTAACTGTATAGGTCCATTTCTATTTTGCCCTGTTAATCAAAAGTGCTGGAAAACCTTCTGATCAACTGATTGTCTTTCTTGATGTCTATAGTATTCTCTCTGGTATGCAATCTGGTTTCCGCTTAGGTTATGGATGTGTCACTGCAACCTTAAAGGTCCTCAATGATGTCACCGTTGCCCTTGATTCTAAGCAATATTCTAAGCAATATTGTGCTGCTAATCCCTCCCTGGATTTTGTGTAAAATGTTCTACAACAAAGCTTTCTTCGTGTACATCAAGCTTTCTCTGCCCTTAACCTTGTTCTAAACACCTCTAAAACAAAGGTCATGTGATTTGGTAAGAAGAATGCCTCTTTCCCCACAGGTGTGATTACTACCGCTGAGGGTTTAGAGCTTGAGGTAGTCACCTCATACAAGTACTAGATAGTACACTGTCCTTCTCTTAGCACATATCGAAGCTGCATGCTAAAGTTAAATCGATACTTGGTTTCCTCTATCGTAATCTCAACTCCTTCACCCAGCTGCCAAACTAACCCTGATTTAGATGACCATCCTACCCATGCTAGATTACGGAGATGTAATTTATAGATTGGCAGGTAAGGGTGCTCTCGAGCGGCTAGATGTTCTTTACCATTCGGCCATCAGATTTGCCACCAATGCTCCTTATAGGACACATCACTGCACTCTATACTCCTCTGTAAGCTGGTCATCTCAGTATACCCTTTCGCAAGACCCAATGGTTGATGGTTATTCATAAAACCTTCTTAGGCCTCACTCCTCCCTACCTATCAGCCCTCATCCTCCACCTATTCTGCCAGTCACATTCTGTTAAAGGTCCCCAAAGCACACACATCCCTGGGTTGCTCATCTTTTCAATTTGCTGCAGCTAGTGACTGGAAAGAGCTGGAAAAAAACACTCAAACAATTTGATCTCAATCTCTTCATTCAAAGACAATCAAGGACACTCTTACTGACAGTTGTGGCTGCTTCGTGTGATGTATTTCTGTCTCTACCTTCTTGCCCTTTGTGCTGTTGTCTACGCCCAATAATGTTTGTACCATATTTTGTGCTGCTACCATGTTGTGTTAGTACCATATTGTTGTCATGTTGTGTTGCTACCCTGCTGTGTTTTTGTCTTAGGTCTCTCTTTATATAGTGTTGTGGTGTCTCTTTTGTCGTGATGTGTGTTTTTTCCTATATCTTACTTTTTTTTAAATCCCCGCAGGAGGCCTTTTCCCTTTTGGTAGGCCGTCATTGAAAATAACCATTTGTTCTTAACTGACATGCTTAGTTAAATAAAGGTTAAATAAAAAATCTAAATGGTCAATATTCTGAGAATTTAATTGGGGCCTTAGATAAAGTGTATCCACATTGGAAATAAAAGCTCCAGAAGAAAGTTGAGGGTCATTGTCTTCCACTCACTGGTTTCGGTCCTGGTCGTTGCGTGGGCTGAGAAATTCCTCTCCACCATATCCTCCCTCAGTCTGACAAGCAGAGATTTACCTGCTCCCCCTGGCCACCTGAGAAAACAGCCCAGAACGGAGAAGGAAATGAACTCTCTAGTTATATCAAGAATACATCTACAATGCATCACATTTCCGTTGATGTGTTTTGATTTTTTTTTATTGTACATGGTCCCTGTCAAATAAAAGTAATAACACTACATTTAATTATATGAATGATACACTTGAGGGCCAGGGTAACTAAGCAGATGGAGATGGACATTATGCTACTTAAGTTAATGTTCTCATGAACTTCCCTGAATAGACATGCCAAGTCCCAGGCCAGGCGTCCTCAAACAAAGAGCATTATTCACATAAACAACAGAGTCCAAACAGAATGTTGGCCAGGCCAGACAGGACGTTGACAGAAGTGTTCCATGCTCCTAGCCAATGTATCATAGGCAGATGGGAACATATGATACACAGAAGTAGTAGTCTTTCCTGCTCAGTGAGATCCCATTGATTGGTCTCACTACTTCGACAGTGCTGTAAACGTTCTCATGTGTACAGAAATGCCAGCACCCCCCTGTATGATCAATAAAGTCTTAGCTTGCTACTAGATCCCTAAATGAATGCTGTTATGTTGAACCATTTCTTTGTAGTTTCTTTCAAATACTAGCCTTTGTGGCAGGCTATTTGTTTGACAAGTAGCTAGTTACAATGGCAAAAAGGGGCCATATTCAAATTCAGTTGATAGGAGCCAAAATACATGATTCAACTGACATGATGAATGTGTCTTATAAGCCTTTAAGATGTGAAAAAACTGCATTCAGCGTTTACTGACAAGAAACACATTGTGCTGGTGTGATTCACTGACAGACACAAGCCTAAACATATGGTGCACGGCACAAACTGCTCCAAGAGTTCTATTCTCTAGTGCAGTGGTTCCCAAACTTGTTATTGTCCCGTACCCCTTCAAACATTCAACCTCCAGCTGTGTACCTCCTCTAGCACCAGGGTCAGCGCACTCTCAAATGTTGCTTTTTCCATCATTGTAAGCCTGCCACACACACACACTATATGATACATTTATTAAACAGAAGAATGTGTGAGTTTTGTCACAGTGACAGGGAACAAATAATATTATAATTATCAACAATTTTGCTCTTTATTTAGCCATCTTACATATAAAACCTTATTTGTTAATCAACAATAGTGAATAACTCACCACAGGTTAATGAGAAGGGTGTGTTTGACAGGATGCACATAACTCTGGGTTGGGTTGTATTGGAGAGAGTCTCAGTCTTCATCATTTTCCACACAGTCTGTGCCTGTATTTAGTTTTCATGCTAGTGAGGGCTGAGAATCCACTCTCACATAGGTACGTGGTTGCAAAGGGCATCAGTACCTTAACAGCGAGATTTGCCAAGGCAAGAAACTTTTGATGTAGCTCTTTTGTTCAGATATCAGTAAGTGGACTGGAGACAGGGCATGAAAGGATAACAAATCGAGTTGTTTGTGTCATCCATTTTGGGAAAGTATCTGCGTAATTGCGCACCCAGCTCACATAGGTGCTTCGCTATATCACATTTGACATTGTCCGTAAGCTTGAGTTCATTTGCACACAAAAAATCATACAATGATGGAAAGACCTGTGTGTTTTCCTTTTTAATGCAGACAGAAAAGAGCTCCAACTTCTTAATCATAGCCTCAATTTTGTTCCACACATTGAATACAGTTGCGAAGAGTCCCTGTGATCCTAGATTCAGATCATTCAGGAGAGAAAAAAACATCACCCTGATAGGCCAGTTGTGTGAGAAAATCATCATCATGCAAGTGGTCAGACAAGTGAAAATTATGGTCAGTAAAGAAAACTTTAAGCTCGTCTCTCAATTTAAAAAAAAAACGTGTCAATACCTTGACCCTTGATTACCAGCGCACTTCTGTATGTTGTAAAAGCATTAAAAGGTCGCTGCCCATATCAGTGAATAATGCAGAAAATACACCAGAGTTCAGGGGCCTTGCTTTAACAAAGTTAACCATTTTCACTCTAGTGTCCAAAACGTCTTTCAAGCTGTCAGGCATTCCCTTGGCAGCAAGAGCCTCTCGTGGATACTGCAGTGTACCCAAGTGGCGTCGGGAGCAACTGCTCGTACGCGCATTACCACTCCACTATGTCTCCCAGTCATGGTTTTTGCTCCATCAGTACAGATACCAACACATCTTGACTACCAAAGTTCATTTGATATCACAAAGCTGTCCAGTACTTTAACATATCCTCTCATGTTGTCCTGGTTTCCTGGTTTCCAGTGGATTGCAGAAGAGGACGTCTTCCTTATTTGACCCCCCATAAATGTAATGGACATATAGCAGGAGCTGTGACAGGCCCACCACGTCTGTTTACTCATCCAGCTGTAATGCATATAATTCACTGCCTTGTATGTGAAGCAGAAATTGCTTCAATACATCTCCTGCCATGTCACTGATGCGCTGTGAAACAGTGTTGTTTGATGAAGGCTTTGTCTGTATTGTTTTTTGGGGACTTTCCCCCAGCATTGTCCCAGCCTCCAGTATTTATGCTGGAAAAGATTATGTGTGTAACGGCGTTCTTCGTTTGTCGTAAGAAAGTCGGACCGAAATGCAGCGTGTTGGTTACTCATGTTATTTAATGAAAAAACAAATGACGATTACATGAAAATACTGAGACAAATACAAAACAACAAAACGGAACGTGAAACCTAAATACAGCCTATCTGGTGAAACTACACAGAGACAGGAACAATCACCCACGAAATACAAAGTGAAACCCAGGCTACCTAAACACGGTTCCCAATCAGAGACAACGAGAATCACCTGACTCTGATTTAGAACCACCTCAGGCAGCCAAACCTATGCAACACCCCTACTCAGCCGCAATCCCAATAACTAAAAACCCCACTACGAAATACAACAACATAAACCCATGTCACACCCTGGCCTGACCAACTAATTAACGAAAACACAAAATACTAAGACCAAGACGTGGCAATGTGTCAGGGGGCTAGGGCCAGTCTCTTATATCTGGAGTATTTCTCCTGTCTTATCCAGTGTCCTGTGTGAAATTAAGCATGCTCTCTCTATTTCTTCTCTCTCAGAGGACCTGAGCCCTAAGACCATGCCTCAGGACTACCTGGCCTGATGACTCCTTGCTGTCCCCAGTCCACCTGGTCGTGCTGCTGCTCCAGTTTCAATTGTTCTTGCTGCGGCTATGGAACCCCAAAATACATGATTCAACTGACATGATGAATGTGTCTTATAAGCCTTTAAGATGTGAAAAAACTGCATTCAGCGTTTACTGACAAGAAACACATTGTGCTGGTGTGATTCACTGACAGACACAAGCCTAAACATATGGTGCACGGCACAAACTGCTCCAAGAGTTCTATTCTCTAGTGCAGTGGTTCCCAAACTTGTTATTGTCCCGTACCCCTTCAAACATTCAACCTCCAGCTGTGTACCTCCTCTAGCACCAGGGTCAGCGCACTCTCAAATGTTGCTTTTTCCATCATTGTAAGCCTGCCACACACACACACTATATGATACATTTATTAAACATAAGAATGTGTGAGTTTTGTCACAGTGACAGGGAACAAATAATATTATAATTATCAACAATTTTGCTCTTTATTTAGCCATCTTACATATAAAACCTTATTTGTTAATCAACAATCGTGAATAACTCACCACAGGTTAATGAGAAGGGTGTGTTTGACAGGATGCACACAACTCTGGGTTGGGTTGTATTGGAAAGAGTCTCAGTCTTCATCATTTTCCACACAGTCTGTTCCTGTATTTAGTTTTCATGCTAGTGAGGGCTGAGAATCCACTCTCACATAGGTACTTGGTTGCAAAGGGCATCAGTACCTTAACAGTGAGATTTGCCAAGGCAAGAAACTTTTGATGTAGCTCTTTTGTTCAGATATCAGTAAGTGGACTGGAGACAGGGCATGAAAGGATAACAAATCGAGTTGTTTGTGTCATCCATTTCGGGAAAGTATCTGCGTAATTGCGCACCCAGCTCACATAGGTGCTTCGCTATATCACATTTGACATTGTCCGTAAGCTTGAGTTCATTTGCACACAAAAAATCATACAATGATGGAAAGACCTGTGTGTTTTCCTTTTTAATGCAGACAGAAAAGAGCTCCAACTTCTTAATCATAGCCTCAATTTTGTTCCACACATTGAATACAGTTGCGAAGAGTCCCTGTGATCCTAGATTCAGATCATTCAGGAGAGAAAAAAACATCACCCTGATAGGCCAGTTGTGTGAGAAAATCATCATCATGCAAGTGGTCAGACAAGTGAAAATTATGGTCAGTAAAGAAAACTTTAAGCTCGTCTCTCAATTTAAAAAAAAAAACGTGTCAATACCTTGACCCTTGATTACCAGCGCACTTCTGTATGTTGTAAAAGCATTAAAAGGTCGCTGCCCATATCAGTGAATAATGCAGAAAATACACCAGAGTTCAGGGGCCTTGCTTTAACAAAGTTAACCATTTTCACTCTAGTGTCCAAAACGTCTTTCAAGCTGTCAGGCATTCCCTTGGCAGCAAGAGCCTCTCGTGGATACTGCAGTGTACCCAAGTGGCGACTGCTCGTACGCGCATTACCACTCCACTATGTCTCCCAGTCATGGTTTTTGCTCCATCAGTACAGATACCAACACATCTTGACCACCAAAGTTCATTTGATATCACAAAGCTGTCCAGTACTTTAACATATCCTCTCATGTTGTCCTGGTTTCCTGGTTTCCAGTGGATTGCAGAAGAGGACGTCTTCCTTATTTGACCCCCCATAAATGTAATGGACATATAGCAGGAGCTGTGACAGGCCCACCACGTCTGTTTACTCATCCAGCTGTAATGCATATAATTCACTGCCTTGTATGTGAAGCAGAAATTGCTTCAATACATCTCCTGCCATGTCACTGATGCGCTGTGAAACAGTGTTGTTTGATGAAGGCTTTGTCTGTATTGTTTTTTGGGGACTTTCCCCCCAGCATTGTCCCAGCCTCCAGTATTTATGCTGGAAAAGATTATGTGTGTAACGGCGTTCTTCGTTTGTCGTAAGAAAGTCGGACCGAAATGCAGCGTGTTGGTTACTCATGTTATTTAATGAAAAAACAAATGACGATTACATGAAAATACTGAGACAAATACAAAACAACAAAACGGAACGTGAAACCTAAATACAGCCTATCTGGTGAAACTACACAGAGACAGGAACAATCACCCACGAAATACAAAGTGAAACCCAGGCTACCTAAACACGGTTCCCAATCAGAGACAACGAGAATCACCTGACTCTGATTGAGAACCACCTCAGGCAGCCAAACCTATGCAACACCCCTACTCAGCCGCAATCCCAATAACTAAAAAACCCCACTACGAAATACAACAACATAAACCCATGTCACACCCTGGCCTGACCAACTAATTAACGAAAACACAAAATACTAAGACCAAGACGTGGCAATGTGTCAGGGGGCTAGGGCCAGTCTCTTATATCTGGAGTATTTCTCCTGTCTTATCCAGTGTCCTGTGTGAAATTAAGCATGCTCTCTCTATTTCTTCTCTCTCAGAGGACCTGAGCCCTAAGACCATGCCTCAGGACTACCTGGCCTGATGACTCCTTGCTGTCCCCAGTCCACCTGGTCATGCTGCTGCTCCAGTTTCAATTGTTCTTGCTGCGGCTATGGAACCTTGACCTGTTCACCGGACATGCTACCTTGTCCCAGACCTGCTGTTTTCAACTCCCTAGACAGCAGGTGCGGTAGGGTTACTCTGAATGATCGGCTATGAAAATCCAACTCACATTTACTCCTGAGGTGCTGCCCTGTTGCACCCTCTACAACCACTGTGATTTTTATTATTTGACCCTTCTGGTCATCTATGAACATTTGAATATCTTGGCCATGTTCTGTTGTAATCTCCACCCGGCACAGCCAGAAGAGGATTGGCTACCCCTCATAGCCTGATTCCTCTAGGTTTCTTCCTAGGTTCCGGCCTGTCTATGGAGTTTTTCCTAGCCACCATGCTTCTACACCTGCATTGCTTGCTGTTTGGGGTTTTAGGCTGGGTTCCTGTACAGCACTTTGTGGCATCAGCTGATTTAAGAAGGGTTTTATATATACATTTGATTGATTGAAGAGATGCCATGAAATGAGAAGCACAACTAGTTTCCTTTTCACAGTATTTCCCCGAACCCGAAACAACATTCAGGGACACACACACACAACAAAACATTTCTAAAAACTATATCCACAACCTGAACATGTACTATATGAATGCTTTTTCTATTGCCCATTTCAAAGCGTTTCCGTCTGTTTGTTCCTACTGAACGTAAACCAGATATAGGCTCTGGCTCACTAGCTTATCTGGTAGGTGAAGTAGTCATGCAGGAGACTCCTGGCCACAGTCTTCTCCAGCTCGCCCATCCTGGTGGCTTCCTCGTGTTCCTCGGAGAAGATCTTGTGCAGCTCTACTCTCCTCCTCTCCACAATGTGCCTCTGTACCTTGGCAGCTTCCTCCTCATGTCTCGCCAGCAGGGTGCACTGGAGCTTCTCCAGGAGGGCACTGCATTGGAGGAGCTCCTGGAGAATGAACCAGACCTGGGTCAAAGAAAAGTGTGAAATACTTTATTTAGCCTGTCTAAATATAAATATATATTGTTTGTGCCATGGAGAGCTATTCAGTGTGCAGGCGGGGAGGGGGGGGGGGCAATGCTGGTGCAAAAGCCTGCACACCCACACTTTCCAGGAACAGTGTTAGCCAAGCCAGGGGTTGGTTCTCCATCTGTGCCCGTAGGAGCCATTTCTGGCCTGTTTAACCAATTTCTTGTCCACAAGTCACATTGATCTCTACCTAAGCCAGTGATTTTTGGATTGATGATAGCCCCTACAGACAGTACCTGTTGGCCGGCATGCTGAAACAGCACCTCTGCCCGGGTTTCTCCTGGACCTCTCTGCAGTGCTCCATCTGCTCCATGGTCTCCAGGTTACACTGGGCTGCCATGCACCACGCGCGCCTCCTTCAGCTTGCCCTCCATGCCCATCAGCTGGCTGTGAAGCACGCTGGGACATGTGATTCTGGGAGCGCATCGCGACCAGCAGGGTGGCGATCACATCCTTGTACATCTGAACATGGCTGCTCTCCAGACTGGAGGTAGCCCCCAGCAGGCTAGTCAGAATATAAATATATCATATAAGCCTTGAGTATAAGACACAATTGTAATGAACCCGAGGGGAGAGAGAGAGCTGGTTTCAAGTGCAGGGCGCAGCAGGTGTTTGTTACAAAGGACCACAGGAGGATGCAGGTAGCTGGGTCCAGGGGCAGTTAGGTCATACACAGTGGTCCAAAAGGACAACAGTACAGGCAGGGAAAAGGCTAGTAACGTAGTCTGGGGGAAATCAGTCAATGGGTAGATAACAGGAAATCCGATAGGCTAAAGTACAAGCAGGGAATAGGCAAAAGACGTCGTTAGTGAGGCAGGCAAAAACTATCAAACACCGGAGGAGTAAACCACGAGCTACGAAAGAAGTGTCACATAAACAAACAATACCTCCCATGGGGTACAAAGAACTGAACTAAATAGTGTGTGATAATGACATACAGGTGTGTGAACAGGTGATTAGAATTCAGGTGATTGGGTTCTGGAGAGTGAGCTGCGTTCAGGGGATCTACGTGTTTGAGAGTATGAGTTGAAAGCAGACGTTACAACAATAAAGGCTCATATACACTTATGACAAGAAATAAAGCATTATATCTGCTGGTGTCATACTTCTCCAGAGCTTGATACATGTTCTGGGGGTCTTCCAGCACCATAATGTCCACCATCTTGTCCTCGAATGCCGCTTCTTCCTTGACCGTCTCGCTCATGTTGCACACTGCATACTTAGCGTCTGAATCACCTTGCTTTTTCTATGGGAAAGACAGACATACAGAGAAATAGTCACACTCTCGCAAAAAAAATAATCTTTAAGTCAACCAACAAGAGGGAAAAAAGGAGTCACTAAATATTTCAAATAAAGGACAATAGAGAGTCCATTTTTTTCAATACATTGGTTTCATTGGGTTTTATCCCGGCTGTAGCCCGAGTCCCACATCTGTTCTGCTGTCTTCCCTACTCCATAGCGGTCACTGTCACACAGCCAACATGGTACTGACAAGCAGCAATGGAGTTGGCAAGACAGCACAAATAATCTGGGACTCATGCTAGCTAATAGTCGTGAGGTAATAGTCATAACGGCCTACCCTTCACTGCAGAGAGGTTTTCCTGGCTCTGACACATATCAGGTTCATGGCCAGAAATCCTAGGGACAGCAGCAACAAGGATAGGAAGAATCCCCCAACACACCCAGCAAAGTGGACACCGTGATTGGGGTGAATCTGAAAGTAGGTCATATGAGATATTTACATAATATTCAATATAGAGAAGGAAATTAGTATCAGGGTCATGGCCAAACCTGTGACCTGATAACTGTAATAAAACATCTGTAAGGTGAGGCAGGCTACTGTATTGAAAAGTCCATACTAAGTTACCTTATCCATGGAGTTCCCCTTAGTGTTAAATTAGCCACCACTGGACCAAAAATACTGACGCCATTCTGTGGAGTGAGAACATTTAAAGTTAACCTGAAATGATGCCTATCAGAGGAGGCTGGTGGGTGGAGCTATAGGAGCATGAGTTCATTGTAAAGACTGGAATGGAATGGTATCAAACACACGGAATCCACGTTGGACCCTGTTCCATTAATTCCATTCCAGCCCTTACAATGAGCTTGTCCTCCGATAGCTCTTCACACCAGCCTCCTCTGATGCCTATGTACAGTAATGTAAAGTGTTTCAGATGACGAGAAGCAAAAAGAGCAAGTTAAATATGAAAACATAAGTGTGAGTTCAGTACCAGTGAGGCATTGGAGAATGTTAGGAGGGCTGACAGGTCCAGAATTTCACTCGTGACCATTGATGAGGGCAGTATACATCACAACATAATGAGACCCAGCTGAAGAAACACAACCAAACCAATGTAAAAATCAATGTTATAATCATTCTCACAATGGTTATGTTTGATAGTTCAAGTGAAGCCTGAGGTCCTGTTCAGCGGGACACACTACAGAACCTTTTGAAACAGAAAACAAAAGTGAACCTAATCTGTTATTAGACAGGTTCTGGTGGTACCTAACCATTCATAATCTGTTATTAGACAGGTTCTGGTGGTACCTAACCATTCATAATCTGTTATTAGACAGGTTCTGGTGGTACCTAACCATTCATAATCTGTTATTAGACAGGTTCAGGTGGTACCTAACCATTCATAATCTGTTATTAGACAGGTTCAGGTGGTACCTAACCATTCATAATCTGTTATTAGACAGGTTCAGGTGGTACCTAACCATTCATAATCTGTTATTAGACAGGTTCAGGTGGTTCCAACCATTCAAATCAAATGGTGGTATAACCATTCATAATCTGTTATTAGACAGGTTCAGGTGGTACCTAACCATTCATAATCTGTTATTAGACAGGTTTGGTACCTAACCATTCATAATCTGTTATTAGACAGGTTCTGGTGGTACCCCATTCATAATCTGTTATTAGACAGGTTCAGACCTAACCATTCATAAACTGTTATTAGTTCTGGTGACAGACAGACTGTTAGACAGAGACCTAACCATTCATAATCTGTTATTAGACAGGTTCAGGTGGTACCTAACCATTCATAATCTGTTATTAGACTTAGGTGGTACCTTTCCTGTTATTAGACTTCAATAACCATTCATAATCTGTTATTAGACAGGTTTGAGTTATTAGACAATCAGTTGTGTTATTAGACAGGTTCAGTGACAACCATTCATAATCTGTTATACAGGTTCAGTGGTATACAGAAGATAGTCCTATTTGGCAAAAGACTAAGTCCATATTATTGTACAGGAAAAGCTCAAAGACTAAGTATTTCTCATGACTTACAGTACCAGTTAAAAGTTTGACAGTCCATCCTTACTTTAAATAACACATGGAATCATGAAAGTCAGTTAATCTAGCTAAAACCTGGAATGTCAGGTCTGGTTAACTTTGTGGAATTTCTTTCCTTATTAATGTTTCTTCAAGTGCAAAGATAGTCCTATTTGGCAAAAGACCATCAATTATTGAAAAAGCTCAAATAAGGCTTTAACAAGACATGAAAGTCACCAGCTTTTAAAGTTTCTTCAATTGCAGGAAAGTAATACCCAGAACTACCTCTGCTGCAGAGGATAAGTTCATTAGAGTTAACTGCACCTCAGATTGCAGCCCAAATACATTCTTCACAGAGTTCAAGTAACAGACACATCTCAACATTAACTGTTCAGAGGACATTTCGTGAACCAGGCCTTCACGGTCAAATTGTTGCAAAGAAACCAACACTACTAAAGGACACCAATAAGAAGGAGAGACTTGCTTGGGCCAAGAAACACAAGCAATTGACATTAGACCGGTGGAAATCTGTCCTTTGGTCTCATGAGTCCAAATTTGACATTTTTGGTTCCAACCGCTGTGTGTATGTGAGACGCAGAGTAAGTGAAAAGGATGATCTCTGCATGTGTGGTTCCCACCGTGAAGCATGGAGGAGGAGGTGGTATAGTGTGGTGGTGCTTTGCTGGTGACACTGTCTGTGATTTAAGTAGAAGTCAAGGCAAACTTAACCAGCATGGTTATGACAGCATTCTGCAGTGATAAGCCATCCCATCTGGTTTGCGCACAGTGGGACTATCATTTTTTTTTCAGCAGGACAATGAACCAAAACATACCTCCAGGCTGTGTAAGGGGTACTTGACCAAGAAGGAGAGTGATTGAGTGCTGCATCAGATGACCTGGCATCGACAATCCCCCGAATTAAACCCAATTGAGATAGTTTGGGTTGAGTTGGACCGCAGCGTGAAGGAAAAAAGAAAATCAGCCAACAGCATATGTGCGAACTCCTTCAAGACTGTTGGAAAAGCATTCCTCATTTTCTATTTCAACATTATTTAACCAGGTAGGCCAGTTGAGAACAAGTTCTCATTAACAACTGCGACGTGGCCAAGATAAAGCAAAGCGACAAAAAGCAACACAGTGTTACACATAGGATTAACAAACGTACAGTCAATAACACTATAGAAGAATCTGTATACAGTGTGTGCAAATGAAGCAAGGAGGTAAGGCAATAAAGGCAATAAATAGGCCAGTGGAGAAGTAATTACAATTTAGCAGTTTACACTGGAGTGATATATGTGTAGATGAGGATGTGTAAATAAAAAAATAAAAAAGTAGAAATACAACAAAAACAAATATGGGGATGAGGTAGGTAGTTGGTTGGATGGGCTATTTACAGATGGGCTGTGTAGAGTTCCAGACATCGGGAAGCTATTCTGACAGCTGACGCTTAAAGTGAGTGAGGGAGATATAAGTCTCCAACTTCAGTGATTTTTGCAATTCTTTCCAGTCATTGGCAGCAGAGAACTAGAAGGAAACGTGGCCAAAGGAGGTGTTGGCTTTGGGGATGACCAGTAAAATATACCTGCTGGAGCAAGTACTACGAGTGGGTGTTGCCATGTTGACCAGTGAGTAATATTGAAGCTGATTGAGAGAATGACAAGAGTGGGCAAAACTGTCATCAAAGCAAAGGGTGGCTATTTGAAGAATCTCAAATATAAAATATATTTAGATTTGTTTAACACTTTGGTTACTACATGATTCCATAGTTTTGTTGTCTTCAATATTATTCTGCAATGTAGAAAATTGTAAAAAATATAACAATTAAGAACCCTTGTATGAGTATCCAAACTTTTGCCTGGTACTGTATACCTGGAAGTGAGTCGATGGTGAAGGTCTGGAAGCCTTTCACCACGATCTCCCCCACTCTGAAAGGGTGCTATCTCAGATACGAAGTCCCCGATGGCCAGTTTGGACAGGTTGGTGCCCCCTGGAGGCCGAATGTTGTGGGTGAGCAGGAAGAACGTCAGATGGGGGAAATCAGTCCCCGCCTCCACCTGTGTCCCAAAGGATGATATAGATAATAGTGCAATGGGAAATATGAGGACATGAGAGAGCGAGAGAAAAATATATATAGTGTTGAGGACATGCTATGATAGCTGTGAAGTCTTCCACTTTGACTACAAATGTCGCGTGGGCACACGTATAGACTACCACAAAGCCGGTCTACATGAACAGTAACAAGCAATAAGCAAAGGAAGCCTGTCCGTTACACAGTCAAAAGGATTTACCTGGGCAAATTTGTGAAATGTGAGTCCAAACGCTGATGGCTGTGCATCACTCTGAAAATAAAGGAGAGCCGCACACTCTAGGAGCTCAGATGCAAAAATGTAATATCCTCAGGGTATAATCACAAACACTGCGGGATGAGTCGTTTATATAGTGTCAAAAGACACACCGGTGTCTAATCATGGCCAAGAGTGGCCTAATGTCATTGATTAATTCTCAAATATTAAAATGGCATACAAAGAACAGCATACAAAAAACAAATGGATAGCAAACGATCATAGATTAATTTTAGATGACACAAGCTACAAACAATTACAATGGAAAAGTCACAATATACTTATTTCACTTAAAGACTCTTGCTCCCTTCGGTCTCAACGTAGACTTTGATCTGAAGCCATTCTTGTGATTATTGTGACTTTGCCATTGTAATTGTTTGTAAGCTTGTGTGAATGGCATGAAGTTTCATGATGGGTTACATTGTAGAACCCATACAAATTAAAGGGGAGGTGTTGTAGACGTTGCATCCAAAATATATGCCTATATTCTAGTTGAAAATAGAGAATACAGTGACTTCCATGAAGAAATGTACCTGAAGAATTCATTTGTGTCCTAAAACTTTCACTACTTCTGAAATCCATCACATCTTTCATCCTCCTGCTACTGTGACTGAAAGTTGCACATACAACGTCAACATTGTAATTGTTCTCTGATAACACGACATTGTGCTATATTATATAAAACAAATGTGTCAAGGAAAATAGACAAAAAACAATAGGCTAAACAGTTTGTCCACTGTAAAAACCCTGGTCATGGAAGTTGGTCATCCAAACTTCCTTGAAGACTTCCCCAAAACTATGAAGAAAATGACAAGCTCCACCCTAACATGCGTATCATCAAATCTGTTCAATAATTGGTTGAATACACCATCTGTGAAACATTGACTCTGTTAATCTAAAAAAAGGTACTTTGTAACCTTGGTGCCTTACTATATTGTTGTTTTGTTATTTGCTGTGTCATACCTCAAGTTATTACTTTCTCTATCATAAAAAGGTTTTAGAAGTAACTTTTAGGGTTGTTTTCTGTAGCGCAATGCTGTGCGATGTTTATCCATGGTCAGTTTGAGTTGTTGTCCTGATTCATTCTTTCAGACCTAGCCTAAAATCTTTTTCTGGAGAAATGCGCGTGTTTTTCGGATATTTTCTTCCATTGTACCAGGGAATTATCAAAAAATTAACAACCAGGATATGATTACTGAATGCTCCAATGACGTCTTGGTTCAGTTTGCCGAATCTCTGCATATATTTACAGGATAGGTATGCGGGGGTTTTCTGGAATCATAGCAGCAGCCAAACATCAATGTAATATTAGCACTATTAGCACTATTTCAACCAATGCGTTGTAACTGTTTAACTTTGGGATAGGGGGCAGTATTTTGACGTCCGGATGAAAAGTGTGCCCAAAGTAAACTGCCTGTTACTCAGGCCCAGAATATGCTAGTGTAACGGATGTGAAACGGCTAGCTAGTTAGCGGTGGTGCGTGCTAAATAGCGTTTCAATCGGTGACGTCACTTGCTCTGAGACCTTGAAGTAGTGGTTCCCCTTGCTCTGCAAGGGCCGTGGCTTTTGTGGAGCGATGGGTAACGATGCTTCGTGTGTGACTGTTGTTGATGTGTGCAGAGGGTCCCTGGTTCATGCCCGGGTATGGGCGAGGGGACGGTCTAAAGTTATACTGTTACACTAGGATATGCATATAATTGGTAGATTTGGATAGAAAACACTCTAGAGAAAATAATGTATGTGAGTATAACAGAACTGATATGGCAGGCGATACCCCGAGGACACTTTTATTATAGCACTTTAATTATAAGGCCAAGTCTTCCCAGATTGCAGTTCCTAGGGTTTCCACTAGATGTCAACAGTCTTCAGAAAGAGTTTCAGGCTGGTTTTTGGAGAAGAAAATGTAGTTTTTCTTGGTGGCTTCCATTTTGGCTGTAGTGTTTCCAAGCGCATGGAGGAGAGTGCGTTCTTTGGTATTTTTCTCAGGCAAAGAAAATAACAATTCTCCTTCTTGAATTTTGCTGTTTATTTGCATATTAGGTTACCTAAAGTTTATTAGTAACATTTGGGATTCGTTTTGTATGCATTTTGATGGAGGGAAACTGGGTGGATTATTGACTAAAGCGCGCCAGCTAAACTGAGTTTTTATGGATATAAAGAAGGACATTATCGAACAAAAGGACCATTTGTGATGTAACTGGGACCTTTTGGAGTGCCAACAGAAGAAGATCATCAAAGGCAAGGCATGTTTTATATCGCTATTTCTGACTTTCGTGTCGCACCTGCCTGGTTGAAATATGTTTTTCATGTGTTTGTATGCGGGGCGCTGTCCTCAGATTATTGCATGGTTTGCTTTTGCCGTAAAGCTTTTGTGAAATCTGAAACAGCAGCTGGATTAACAAGAAGTTAAGCTTTATTTTAATGTATTACACTTGGGATTTTATGAATGTTAAATATTTATAATAATTTAGTTTGAATTTGGCGCTCTGCAATTTCACTGGATGTTGTCGAGGTGTCCTGCTAGTGGCACGACTTTCCCAAACAGGTTTTAACAACTTAAAGTCAGGAGTAGTCCTTTTGAATACACCCCAGTAAAAATCTATCGTTCTGCCTCTGAACAAGGCAGTTAAAATGTAATTGTATTGGTCACATACGCATGTTTAGCAGATGTTATAGCGGGTGTAGTGAAATGCTACCCACTGTTCCCTGGGTGCCAAAGACGTGGATGTCGATTGAGTCAGCCCTCCGTACCTCTCAGATACAGAGGGGTTGGGTTTAATGCGGAAAACACATTTCAGTTGAATACATGCAGTTGATCAACTGACTAGGTGTCCCCCTTTCCATATTCATGTAATCTATGCACTGATAGTTGAACTGTCTTCCTTTCCACCAGGGCTATGATGCCAGAAGACTGTTTGAGGGAGACGACCTGGATAGGGAGAACAACCAAAGTGACTGTGTCAGCAAGAAGAGATTGAGATAAACGTCAGCTTCAAATGAGAACAAGTGTTTGTTGTTTGAAAAACTAAACCATAACATACAGTATGTGTAATTAAAAGCTGATTTGGCTTTCATTAACTTTCCATAACAATTCACTGTGTTTATTAATTTATCAGGAAAAGAAGAAGCCACGCTTGAACAGCGATGTGGCTGCTTTTGCATCACAGGCAAAGGTGGTGTACCCCATCAACCAGAAATATAGAGTAAGATCCTTTATTTAACCTTTATTTAACTAGGCAAGTCAGTAAAGAACAAATTCTTATTTTATAATGACGGCCTTCCCGGACAACGCTGGGCCAATTGTGCACTTCCCTATGGGACTCCCGAACCTGGCTGGTTGTGATACAGCTTGGGATCAAACCAGGATCTGTAGTGAGGCCTCTAGCACTGAGATGCAGCGCGTTAGACCGCTATGCCACTCAGGATATCTGTTTATATTACAGACTTCATACCACAGAAGCTATAAAAGGTTCTAACCAAATCTATCCAGATTGTAACCCTAATTGGAAGGTCATTTTGCCTTCATTCCAAGAGCATGGGATGGGGCTCAAGGGATAGTTCAGCACAAATACCTATTTTATTTCCCTTTCCTTGAAAGCAGTCTATGGCTGAATTTTCCATTTTAAGACCACATTAAATAGGACTGAATACATCTGGCAAACTTTGACTTTGATGCAAACTGTCCCTTTAATGTCAATTCCCAACGACAGCCCTTAGCGGATGGAGCCTCCATCCCATCGCTGCACGAGCACTCCAAGCTTCCCATCCTCCCCAAAGGAGTGTCCTCATCTGACTCTAGCGGGGTCACTGAGCCATGGCCAGGATGATGATGACAGCAGCTAGTTCATCTCCTCGCTGGTCCCCAAGAGCCTCCAGAACGAGAGTTTCACCCGGGTGGCCCACTACCCCCACACAGTCTCTCAGACAGGGTGAGCTGATATGGGATAGATATTCAGTTAAAGGGATAATTCAGAGAAATTACAAATTAAGATGTGTTTTTTCTTACCATGAAGTCAGTCTTCACTCTTAGAAAAAAGGGATCCAAAAAGGTTATTTGCCTATCCACATGGGAGAACCTTTTTGGGTTCCATGTATATCCCTCTGTTGAAATGTTTCTACATGGAACCCAAAAGGGTTACTCAAAGGTTTCTCCCATGGGGTGTATAAGAGTGTATAGACAATCCTCACTTTAATGTAGATAAACTATCCCTTGGACTGTATCATCAAAGTGCTAGCTGTGTATGATGATGTCATATTTCTGAGTACCTTTAATGCGTTCTACTGTAAATACAAGCTGTTCTAGTGTAGCTGTTATCATTGTAGATTTGAGTGCAGGATCAGCCTATACTGTCTGGCTCTGCAGGAACATGCAACAACACAGTTCACAGGTCCTGAAGGAGAAATGTGGGTGGGTGACCTCTTTATTTCATCACACACTAGCAAACTATTTATAATGCTAACTGTTCATAATGCATTGACTAACTGATCTGTTGTGACAAAGCTCTTAAAAGAAAAGAAGAAAAAAAGCGAGAATGGACTCGACCTACATGTGTATTTATCCTACTGTTTTTTACCAAACTAAGACAAATATTCATAATCTGTTATGAATTCACTTATAGTGCCTATTATATCCCCATATAGCATTATAAGACATGATATAAGCTTTTTTTTGTCCATTTCTATTGATAATACTTGCTGTTTAATGTCAAATAAAATAAAAATGTATTTGTCACGTGCCAAATACAACAGGTGTAGTAGACCTTACAGTGAAATGCTTACTTACAAGCCCTTAACCAACAATGCAGTTTTAAGAAAATACCTAAAAAAGTAAGAGATAAGAATAACAAATAATTCAAGAGCAGCAGTAAAATAGAAGCCTCTTGGACCTAGACTTGGTGCTCCGGTACCGCTTGCTGTGCAGTAGCAGAGAGAACAGTCTTTGACTAGGCTGGCTGGAGTCTTTTACAATTTTTAGAGCCTTCCCATGACACCGCCTGGTATAGAGGTCCTGGTTGGCAGGAAGCTTGGCCCCAGTGATGTACTGGGCCGTGCGCCTTACCCACTGTAGTGCCTTGCTGTCAGAGGCCGAGCAGTTGCCATTCCAGGCAGTAATGCAACCCGTCAGGATGCTCTCAATGGTGAAGCTGTAAAACCTTTTGAGGATCTCAGGACCCATGCCAAACCTTTTCAGTCTCCTGAGGGGGAATAGGTTTTGTCGTGCCCTCTTCATGGCTGTCTTGGTGTGCTTGGACCTTGTCAGTTAATTGGTGATATGAATGCCAAGGAACTTGAAGCTTTCAACCTACACCACTACAGCCCTGTCAATTAGAATGGGGGCATGCTCGAATGGGGGCATCCTCTAGTTGCAGAGGGAGGTGTTTAATCCCAGGGTCCTTAGCTTATTTTTTATTTTCAAATATTTTTTGAACCATGCCTCGAACAAATGAGATCTCAGAAGACCTAAGATTAAGACTTGTTTACTTGCGTAAAGCTGGATATTGTTACAAAAGTATCTCTAAAAGCCTTGATGTTCATCAGTCCACGGTAAAACTAATTGTCTATAAATTGAGAAAGTTCAGCACTGTTGCTACTCTCCCTAGGAGTGGCCCTCCTGCAAAGATGACTGCAAGAGAACAGCGCAGAATGCTCATTGAGGTTAATAAGAATCCTAGAGTGTCAGCTAAAGACTTACAGAAATCTCAGGAATGTGCTAACATCTCTGTTGACGAGTCTACGATACGTAAAATACTAAACAAGGAAAATGTTCATAGGAGGACACCACGGAGGAAGCCACTGCTGTCCAAAAAACCTTTCTGCACATCTGAAGTGCAGCTGGATGTTCTACAGCGCTACTGGCTAAATATTCTGTGGACAGATTAAACTGCAGTTGAGTTGTTTGGAAGGAACACCCAACACTATGTGTGGAGAAGAAAATGCATAGCACAGCACACCAACATCAAAACCGCATCCTAACTGTAAAGTATGGTGGAGGCAGCATCATGGTTTAAGCAGCCTCAGGGCCTGGACTGCTTGCTATCATTGACAGAAAAATGAATTCTCAAGTTCGCCAAGACATTTTGCAGGATAATGTTAGGCTGTCTGCCAATTTAAGCTCAACGGAAGTTGGGTGAAGCAACAGAATGGCTTCAACAGTAGAAAATACACCTTCTGTAGTGGCCCAGTCAGAGTCCGGACCTCAACCTGATTGAGATGCTGTGGCATGTCCTCAAGAGAGCAGTTCACACCAGACATCCCAAGAATATTGCTGAACTGAAACAGTTTTGTAAAGAGGAATGGTCCAAAATCCTCCTGATCGTTATGCAGGTCTAATCTGCAACTACAGAAAACGTTTGGTTGAGGTTATTGCTGCCAAAGGAGGGTTCACATAAATCCAAGGGTTCACATACTTTTCCCAGCCTGCACTGTGAATGTTTACACGGTGTGTTAAATGAAGACATGAAAACGTATAAAACGTTGTCTACGTAGTAGACGAGCACAATCAAACCTTTCTACCCGCATAGTATGTAATTCACATTATACAAATTGAACCGCCAAGTCTGAACCATATTATTTGCTCAGGCAAGTAAGACTTGATTTAAATGGGGAGAATTAAGTTTATGGGGAAACTTTAAAAAATACATCTTGAAGTTTGTGGGATTTTTGTTCTTCGAAAAATATCTTAAAGTTTGGTGGGAAACTGTAAGTACTGTATGTGTCGCTCCACAGACAAAGGGCTTTAGCAAACAGGTCGAGGCCTTCTGCCAGAGACTGCTGGGCAGGTCCAGGATTCTCCCCAGAAATTAGGTCCAGGATGTTATCCACACCCTCATCCACTGTCTCCTATTGGTGGAAAACCAGTTGACTGAGACTCAGGCCGCAGACATGAAGGTGAGAAACTGTAAGAATGAGTCAAAATAAGGGAGAGACATCATCTCTACTCAATACATTTCTATCTGGACGTTCTGTAACGTCTGTAAAGTCTTCTGAACAGGCCCCAGGCTTCACTCATCATGGGTCGTATTCATTAGGTACCAAACTGGAGAAAATGGACTGAAACAGGAAGGGATAACCTGGCCTTGTTCAATAAGAACCACTTGTTTTTGCTTTCCATTATAAAACGTTTTGCTACGGTGTGCCTTAATGAATACATCCCTGTTTTAATACTGTTTGTTTGACTCGCTCTAGGTATGGCATACACGTATCCAGTTTTATAGGCTTCTCAGATCTAGCTACACAAGTGAATTTAAATTTGATCAAATTTATTCATAAAGTCCTTTTTACATCAGCAGTTGTCACAAAGTGCTTATACTGTAACCCGAACTAGACCCCAAAGACATTGCAAAAACAAAAGCAATGCCACGGCAGTAAGGCTTGTTTCTAGATCCATATCTCTCTTCCCACCGGCTCTCCCAGAGGACACAGGAGAAGCTGCTGTGGTGGGAGGAGCTGAAGGGTGTGCTGCGGTCCAAGCAGGCCCTGCTCCGGCTGGAGGCATCCCCCAGACAGGGCCTAGTGGCCCGGGGCCTGGAGCAGCTGACCAGTGACGGACACCTGACCTTCGCCACCATGGATAAGACCCTGGCCAAGCTGCAAACTGCCCTGACCGATGGGCTCCAGTACAGCATACTCGCAGGAGCATGCACACTCACACACACACACGCACATGTTTTTCGTTAACCTGTATGTGCACTGCTAACCGGGGGATTCCTGACACATTTTGTTTTCGCGGGCCACCAACTTCAAATAGCCAACCGGTGAAGCAAAGAAACTGGTGTGTGTTTTTAACAAAAGAGTGACCTCCTTGAATTCAATATCAGGTCAAATATTGCGTAGTAGATTAGCATTCTAGTTCATGTGAAATCAGTACTCAGAGGGTAGAATTTGGAACATAGTATCATAATGACGTCTTTGCAAGCAGTTATGCCCACTGGGAAGTTGTGTAATTCTGTAATACCCTGCTGGACGTCCCTCCTGAGGAATATGGTGGCAATCTTTCAGTATTATGTGGCCTAGTTCCTCATCTTAAATGAACTGGTGTCTTAAAATATCCCATTTTACGGCCTCTTCTCCATTGCTAACAAGATTGAATCAAATAAATGTATGGAAGTCTCAAGTTAGTCTTTGAAAGCACCAATGCAAACCAAAATAAAATATAATTGTATAGTAATACAGTCTTGACAGAGGGAAAGAGGGATATCTAGTCAGTTGTCTTCCACATTTAACTCTCTGAATCAGAGAGGTGTGGGGGCTGCCTTCATCGACATACACAGTGCCCAGGAAACAGTGCCTTGCTCAGGGGTTGAACGGCAGATTTTTACCTTGTTAGCTCGGGATTTGATATTTCAACCTTCCGGTCACTGGCCCAATGCTCTAACCACTAGGCTACCTGCAGCCCCATCATAAGTACATTTGTAGTAATGAAATGTACTACTCGACTATAAATGGTAAGTGAATAATGATACACAGATGAATGAAGTGAATTGTGTTAAACTGGTCATATTCTGTGCCGAATCAGCCACATTTCAGGCTTCAAACATAAAGATATAAAACTGTATTTTTTTGTGAAGAATCAACAACAAGTGGGACACAATCATGAAGAGGAATAACATTTATTAGATATTTCAAACTTTATTAACAAATCAAAAACTGAAAAATTGGGCGTGCAAAAGGATTCAGCCCCTTTACTTTCAATGCAGCAAACTCTCTCCAACTTAGTGTAGTAGCATTGTGATAAAAACTACATGTTGCAGAATGCAGGATAAAGACCAAGGAACTTCAGTATGAAAAGTGCAAGAAGATCGACTCCAAGAAGAAGAAGCTCTTGAGGACTCAAGCGAAGGAGAGAAGCCGTGTCTTGGATTCTGCACAGACTCACAGTGACCCACAGACATTTGTGAAGGTCAATATCTCTCTTTTAGTAGGCTCATTTGTTCCCTGTCATATGTCCAGTGCCACAACAATAGTAGTAGTAAACTACTGCTCACATTGATCTATTCAATCACTTCACTTTAAAGTCTACTTTGGATGAGTGTCACCTCTGTGTAAGTCTATAACAGTTATCCATCTCATTACATTACATTGTTAATTGCTCCTGTTAGCTGCATGCTCCAGGTTTAACAGTTCAATTTTCCTCTCCAGTTGTATCAAGAGCAGGTAGCCTAGTGGTTAGAGTCCCTGAGCTGATGTAATGGATGTGAAATGGCTAGCGGTGTTTGCGCTAAATAGCGTTTCAATCGGTGACGTCACTTGCTCTGAGACCTTGAAGTAGTAGTCCCCCTTGCTCAGCAAGGGCTGCAGCTTTTGTGGAGCGACGCTTCGTGGGTGACTGTTGTTGATGTGTGCAGAGGGTCCCTGGTTCGCGCCCGGGTATGGGCGAGGGGACGGTCTAAAGTTATACTGTTCCACTGCCAAGGTAAAAATCTGTTCTGCCCCTGAACAAGACAGTTAACCCACTGTTCCTAGGTCGTCATTGTAAATAACAATTTGTTCTTAACTGACTTGCCTAGTTAAATAAAAAAAATCTTCTAAAACAAAAGAAGCAGAGCAGGAACTTGGAGCTGCATCAGGATGGTAGAGTGGCAGAGGCAGTCTGGGGTCTTTGGGGGGTAGGTTGTCATTAATGGTACACTACATGATCAAAAGTATGGGGACACCTGCTCAGTTGAACATCTCCTTCCAATATCATGGGCATTAATATGGAGTTAACCCCCCCCTTTGCTGCTATAACAGCCTCCACTCTTTCGGGAAGGCTTTCCACTAGATGAAGGAACATCGCTGTGGGGACTTACTACCATTCAGCCACAAGCTCTTAGGGAGGTCGGGCACTGATTTTGGCGATTAGCCCTGGCTCGCAGTCGGTGTTCCAATTCATCCCAAACGTGTTTGATGGGGTTGAGGTCATAGCTCTGTGCAGGCCAGTCAAGTTCTTTCACACCGATCTTGACAAACCGTTTCTGTATGGACCTTGCTTTGTGCACAGGGCATTGTCATGCTGAAATAGGAAAGGACCTTCCCCAAAGTTAGAAGCACAGAATTGTCTAGATGCTGTAGCATTAAGATTTCCCTTCACTGGAACTAAGGGGCCTAGCCCAAACCATGTAAAACAGCCCCAGACCATTATTCCTCCTCCACTAAACTTTATAGTTGGCACTATGGATTGGGGCAGGTATCGTTCTAAAGGCATCCGGCAGACTAAAGATTTGTCCTTCGGACTGCCAGATCGTGAAGCTTGATTCATCACTCCAGAGTATGCGTTTCCACTGCTCCAGAGTCCAATTGTGGTCAGCTTTACACAACACCAGCCGAAGCTTGACATTGCGCATTGTGATCTTAGGCTTGTGTGCAGCTGCTCTGCCATGGAAACCCATTTCATGATGCTCCCGACTAACAGTTCTTGTGCTGTCGTTGCTTCCAGAGGCAGTTTGGAACTCGGTAGTGAGTGTTGCAACCGAGGACAGATGGTTTTTACGCACTTCAGCGGTCCTGTTCTGTGAGCTTGTGTGACCTACCACATTGCGGCTGAGCGCTGTTGCTCTTAGACATTTCCACTTCACAGTAACAGCACTTACAGTTGACTGGGGCAGCTCTAGCAGAGCAGAAATGTGTTGAACTGACTTGTCGGAAAGGAGGCATCCTATCATGGTGCCACGTTGAAAGTCACTGAGCTCTTCAGGAAGGCCATTCTACTGACAATGTTTGTCTATGGAGATTGCATGTGTCATGACTTTACTTTCATGAATCTGTCATTTATCTAATCAACTAACTATTTTTAATTGTTACCTGATTAAATTAATTATGTAACAGTTGACTCATTAGAATTTGGGGCACCACGAGAGTAGTTCTTTAAAGAGTTACAATCTCCCAAATTAAACTCTAAATGTCTTATCATCCATAAACAGTCAACTTATTAATCATAACCTTGTATCATATCATCATTCTGAACAGACGTAACCTCCTGTATCTGCAAAAGTACTACACAAATTGGTTTAATTATTTATTTACTAGCTAACTAAATGGTAACACAGGATAAACATACACACTTAAAAAATTAGAAACAGGTCACTACCGGACTGACACAATATGGTGGCTTGTTACAAAATAGGAGGGCAGAGGGGACAGAGACATAATACTTTGGTACATTTAGAAACTACTCTCACAGTAATCATATACTTTGTACACGAACCACCGCCCGTTTGAAGTAAAAAATCATGAATGTATTTACATGTAAATGCCTTGGTTCTTCATGTATTTCTGTCGGACCAGACCCCCTTGGAAATGGAGTTCAGCCTCTGCTGTCGTCCAGTATCCTGTGACAGAGTTTATTCTACTTCCATTCGCTCTGGAAGCTGCTTATTTGAAGATAGGCTAGCCAGCAGTGTCAATGGTTATCAGTCGGGTGATGAGAATAGCATACTAAGGTGATTTGAGAAGAGTAGTAGAATGGTCCCACTTAAATTTGCTTCTCTAGATACTTTACTTAGGACAGCTAATCAGCAGTACCAGTGATTCTCCAGGAGGTGACTTTATCGTCTCTACCTCATGTTGAGATTCAGAGTTCGAACCACTTTGGATGTGAGCTGCAGCTCCACGTCTTTCTACACTCATCATATTTCATGCACAACGCATCGGAAGGACACTTCACACATATAGCGTGTGTACTTTTCAAGTTACAGTATATCCTTTAAAACATTTTTAATGACATCACAAAATAACAACCAAAATGACATTATTATTCTTTAGGTTGCCTCTGACCATTCCCCATGTTCTACGTTATAAATATTTTTCCAGTATTTGTTTTAGAAAGTGTTAGAGTTTTGGCGGGAAAAGTGTCTGTGAAACAAAGGCACATTCCTGTGGTGATCATTGGAGAGGGAGATATGTGAATGTTCTGTCCTTGATTTACTACAGGGTGTGAGCTGTCAACTCCCACCAGTTCCCTTATCCCCTCTCTGTAGGTAAGAGAGGTTCTGTTGGAAGTAATTTGTTGCTAAGCTGATCTGACCTATTTGGATCCTTACAGGACAGTCATGACACATGGCTGGCTGTGTGCTCAATTTTATACTGTCTGTCGGGTATGGCTGAAATAGCTAAATCCACTAATTTGAAGGGATGTGCACATACTTTTGTATACAGTGCCTTGCGAAAGTATTCGGCCCCCTTGAACTTTGCGACCTTTTGCCACATTTCAGGCTTCAAACATAAAGATATAAAACTGTATTTTTTTGTGAAGAATCAACAACAAGTGGGACACAATCATGAAGTGGAACAACATTTATTAGATATTTCAAACTTTTTTAACAAATCAAAAACTGAAAAATTGGGCGTGCAAAATTATTCAGCACCTTTACTTTCAGAGCAGCAAACTCTCTACAGAAGTTCAGTGAGGATCTCTGAATGATCCAATGTTGACCTAAATGACTAATGATGATAAATACAATCCACCTGTGTGTAATATTTTTAAATATTTTTTTTACCTTTATTTTACTAGGCAAGTAAGTTAAGAACAAATTCTTATTTTCAATGACGGCCTAGGAACAGTGGGTTAACTGCCTGTTCAGGGGCAGAACGACAGATTTTGCACCTTGTCAGCTCGGGGATTTGAACTTGCAAACTTTTGGTTACTAGTCCAAATGCTCTAACCACTAGTCTCCGTATAAATGCACCTGCACTGTGATAGTCTCAGAGGTATGTTAAAAGTGCAGAGAGCATCATGAAGAACAAGGAACACACCAGGCAGGTCTGAGATACTGTTGTGAAGAAGTTTAAAGCCGGATTTGGATACAAAAATATTTCCCAATCTTTAAACATCCCCATCCCGAGGAGCACTGTGCAAGCGATAATATTGAAATGGAAGGAGTATCAGACCACTGCAAATCTACCAAGACCTGGCCGTCCCTCTAAACTTTCAGCTCATACAAGGAGAAGACTGATCAGAGATGCAGCCAAGAGGCCCATGATCACTCTGGATGAACTGCAGAGATCTACAGCTGAGGTGGGTGACTCTGTCCATAGGACAACAATCAGTCGTATATTGCACAAATCTGGCCTTTATGGAAGAGTGGCAAGACGAAAGCCATATTTCTTAAAGATATCCATAAAAAGTGTTGTTTAAAGTTTGCCACAAGCCACCTGGGAGACACACCAAACATGTGGAAGAAGGTGCACTGGTCAGATGAAACCAAAATTGAACTTTTTTGGCAACAATTCAAAACGTTATGTTTGGCGTAAAAGCAACACAGCTCATCACGCTGAACACACCATCCCCACTGTCAAACATGGTGGTGGCAGCATCATGGTTTGGGCCTGCTTTTCTTCAGCAGGGACAGGGAAGATGGTTAAAATTGATGGGAAGATGGATGGAGCCAAATACAGGACCATTCTGGAAGAAAACCTGATGGAGTCTGCAAAAGACCTGAAACTGGGACGGAGATTTGTCTTCCAACAAGACAATGATCCAAAACATAAAGCAAAATCTACAATAGAATGGTTCAAAAATAAACATATCCAGGTATTAGAATGGCCAAGTCAAAGTCCAGACCTGAATCCAATTGAGAATATGTGGAAAGAACTGAAAACTGCTGTTCACAAATGCTCTCCATCCAACCTCACTGAGCTCGAGCTGTTTTGCAAGGAGGAATGGGAAAAAATGTCAGTCTCTTGATGTGCAAAACTGATAGAGACATACCCCAAGCAACTTACAGCTGTTATCGCAGCAAAAGGTGGCGCTACAAAGTATTAACTTAAGGGGGCTGAATAATTTTGCACGCCCAATTTTTCAGATTTTGATTTGTTAAAAAAGTTTGAAATATCCAATAAATGTAGTTCCACTTCATGATTGTGTCCCACTTGTTGTTGATTCTTCACAAAAAAATACCTTTTTATATCTTTATGTTTGAAGCCTGAAATGTGGCAAAAGGTCGCAAAGTTCAAGGGGGCCGAATACTTTCGCAAGGCACTGTATATAGTGTATTTCATGACTTCACAGTCACAACACAATCAGAATGATTGGGAACTATTTCGCGCTGGGAAGATTTTTACATTACATCACCCAACTTTTTAACCTATTGTATGAGATTTGTACTGTTTACTTCATTCTACCTTGTCAAAGAGGTTGAGGAGTCCCTTGGTTTTAGTCAATTGATATATCCTAGCCAATAGCCCCAAGCAGTCAGCATTCGGCTTGTAGCACTGGTCTTTCTTATTTCTCATGGTATATCACCCATGCTTTTGTATCTCCAGAGGCATCATGCCAGACCAGGATCAGAGGTTATGGTTGGATCAAGATGGTGACCTGGCTGCACTGCTGCAGCAGGCAGAGGCCAATGCTAAATGGCAACTGGAGGGCCTACGGGCTCAGCTGGAACAAGATGTACAGGTAGGAATTCTTCCAGACCTAGAATTGTAATGAATAGAGCTGACTCAATTTCTTATTTGACCTGACAGACATCCTTTCTGCTCAATACATTTCTATCTGGACGTCCTGTAACATTACAGTCCACTGAACAGGCCCCATGTTTATCTCATCATGGGTTGTATTCATTAGGTACCAAACTGAAGAAAATGGAATGAAACAGGGAGAGAATACCTGGACCAATAAGAACCCCTTGTTGTTGCTTTCCATAATAAAAAGTGGTTTTAATACTGTATTTCTGTTTGACCCAATGTAGGTATGGTGTGAGGAGTTGGCCCTGGCCTGCCTCAGACACCTAGATGAACAGCATTTGAAGATCCTCAGAGGCATGGTGGTCAGAAAGAGGTACATGCTGAATTTTATTATTATTTTTTTTAAACATAACTAGACAAGTCAGTTGAGAACAAATTCTTGTTTACAATGACAGCCTACCCTGGCGACACTGGGCCAACCTTGCGCCACTCAATCACAGCCAGATGTGATACAGCCTGGATTTGAACTGGGGACTGTTGTTTGAAACTGAGATGCAGTGCCTTAGACCACTGCACCACTCGAGAGCCCACAGGTGAACCAGGGAGCCACATCAATCCATGCTTTTGCCTGGCAGGTGTGCCAAAATATATAGTAGAATATTCATCATTGACAACTTAATAGATGTAATACAATGTGTTTAATGTACATAATATGATTCAGTGTCTTTGAAATCAATGACAAGATATGCATTTGGACATATTGACCTATCACTATTCTGTTCTATTTTGTTCTGTTCTATTCTATCCCAGCCACGAGGGGATGTTGATCGAGAAGAAACAGTAACTACTGCTGGCTGTGGTGCAGAGGCACTTTTTGGCCAGACACTTCTGCCTGAGGATCCTGAAGGATGAGGCTGTCCAAGCTCAAAGTGCTGTCTCAGAGTGACTTCAGGTCCCTTCTGGCTCTAGTGGACCAGACCCAGGAAACAGTCAGCCCAACCAAGACGAAAGCTCAGCATCAGGTCCAGTAACACTTCTACCTACATTTACAACAATAATAAACTATACTGAACAAAAATATAAACAAAAATTTAAATTGTTGGTCCCATTTTCCATACGTGTATTTCTCTCAAATTGTTGCACAAATTTGTCTACATCCCTTTTAGTGAGTATTTATTTTTGTCAATATAATCCATCCACCTGACAGGTGTGGCATATCAAGAAACTGATTAAACAGCATGATCATTACACAGGTGCTAGGGACAATAAAATGGCCACTCTAAAATGTGCAGTTTTGTTACACAACATAATGTCACAGATGTCTCAAGTTTTGAGGGAATGTGCAATTGGCATGCTGACTATAGGAATGTCCACCTGAGCTGTTGCCAGAGAATTGATTGTTTATTTCCCTACCATAAGCCGCCTCCAACGTTGTTTTAGAGAATTTGGCAGGTTTTCCAACCATCCTCAACACACAGACCACTTGTAACCACACCATCCCAGGACATCCACATCTGGCTTCTTCACCTGCGGGATCGTCTGAGACCAGCCACCCCGCCTGAGACCAGCTGATGAAACTGAGGAGTATTTCTGTCTGTATTAAAAACATACTGATTGGCTAGGCCTGGCTCCCCAGTGAGTTGGCTCCACAGGCCCACCCATGGCTGCACCCCTGCCTAGTCATGTGATATCCATAGATTAGGGCCTAATGCATTTATTTCAATTGACTGATTTCCTTATATGAACTGTAACTTAGTAAAATTGTTGAAATTGTTCCATCTTGCGTTCACATTCTTGTTCCGTTTAATTCTTACAAAAATACGGAGATTAAGATGTTAGTTTTGTCCAGAGTTTCTCAAGCCATTCCCAGGGCGTGCACATTTCTGTTCCATCCCAGCGCAAACATGTCTAATTGCCTAGGCCTTGAGTAGTTGAATCAGGTGTGTTAGTGGACACTCTAAGATCCCCCCCAAGGAATGAATTGACAAACTGCTTTAGAAGCATTCACTGAGTATACAAAACATTAAGAACACCTGCTCTTTCCATGACATAGACTGCCCAGGTGAATCTAGGTGAAAGCTATGACTCTATATTGATATCACTTGTTAAATCGACTTCAATCAGTGTAAATGAAGGGAAGGAGACAGGTTAAATAAGGGTCTTTAAGCCTTGAGACAATTGAAACATGGATTTTGTATGTGTGCCGTTCAGAGGGTGAATGGGCAAGACAAAATATTTAAGTGCTTTTGAACAAGATATGGTAGTAGGTGCCAGGCGCACCAATTTGTGTCAAGAACTGCAACACTGCTCGGTTTTTCACGCTCAACAGTTTCCCGTGTGTATCAAGAATGGTCCAACACCCAAAAGACAGCCAGCCAACTAGACACAACTGTGCGAACCATTGGCGTTACCATGGACCAGCATCCTACGGGAATGCTTTCGACACCTTGTAGACACCATGCCCTGACTAGTCTCTTCTGAGGGCAAAAGGCGGGGTGCAACTCAGTATTAGGAAGATGTTTCTAATGTTCGCTATACTCCGTCCAACTATGGCTCTGTTTGAGACTGTTCAGATGTCTCTGTCACCTTGTCACTGTGGTCTGTCACCCACCTCCCTATGTCTCCATCTCTCCCTCCAACAGGATCTCAGTGCCAGAATCGCCAAGACGCACCTGAGACTGGAGACGCAGCTGATTGGCCACAGTTTCCAGCAGGAAACTGGAGATGGGGGCGGAGCTCCTGCAGGCCAACACCCAGCTGCTGGTGGGACACGCCCTCAGCCAGGGCCTCTGGCAGCAGATGGATCAGGCCCCTCCCAGGTCCCCGCCCCAACCTGACCACAGAAGGAAGGTACCAGATCCTTTGGCCTCATCCAGAATCAACCCCTCGGCCACTGTTCCCTAAACTCGGTCCTGGGGACCCCAAGGTGTGCATGTTTTGGTTTTGGCCCTAGCACTACACAACCGATTCAAATAATCAAAGTTTGATGATGAGATGATGATGTGCAGCATTTTCTCGCTGGATTTTTGAAGAGGCACTTTGTGACATCTTCTGATGTAAAAAGGGCTTTACATTTGATAGATTAATTTAGTTAATTATTTGAATCAGCTGTGTTGTATTAGGGCAAAAAACAAAATGCACACCCCTTAGGGTCCCCAGGGCCGAGTTTGGGAAATGCTGCTAGGCCAGACATGGGAAAACTACAGCCCATGTGATCATTTTGGATTAAAGTTGAATGACCAAAAGCAAATAGAAATGAGGGGCCTAGGCCTATATGTGTTTTAATAACCAACCATTTGGCATAGATGGGATATGTGATCTATTCTCATTATTTATGCTTTGTGTATGTGTAGAGCCATCTGACGGTGGTAGCCTCGCAGTGTATATGTGACCAGGGATTCGCTTAGTGCTCTGGTCACCAGCTACTAGTCTCAGATCAAAGACATCACCATGGGCCTTCAGCAGCAGCACTCTAACACGGGCAAAGATGAGATCTAGATTATATTATAAACTGTGTGGTTCGAGCCCTGAATGCTGATTCGCTGATAGCCATGGTATGTCAGACCGTATACCACTGGAGTGACAAAACATGTATTTTACTGCTCTAATTACGTTGGCAACCAGTTTATAAGAGCAATAATGCACTTCGGGGGTTTGTGGTATATGGCAAAAATACCAAGGCTAAGGGCTGGCTACAGACAATACATTTACATTTACATTTAAGTCATTTAGCAGACGCTCTTATCCAGAGCGACTTACAAATTGGTGAATTCACCTTCTGACATCCAGTGGAACAGCCACTTTACAATAGTGCATCTAAATCATTAAGGGGGGGTGGTGAGAAGGATTACTTATCTTATCCTAGGTATTCCTTGAAGAGGTGGGGTTTCAGGTGTCTCCGGAAGGTGGTGATTGACTCCGCTGTCCTGGCGTCGTGAGGGAGTTTGTTCCACCATTGGGGGCCAGAGCAGCGAACAGTTTTGACTGGGCTGAGCGGGAACTGTACTTCCTCAATGGTAGGGAGGCGAGCAGGCCAGAGGTGGATGAACGCAGTGCCCTTGCTTGGGTGTAGGGCCTGATCAGAGCCTGGAGGTACTGCGGTGCCGTTCCCTCACAGCTCCGTAGGCAAGCACCATGGTCTTGTAGCGGATGCGAGCTTCAACTGGAAGCCAGTGGAGAGAGCGGAGGAGCGGGGTGACGTGAGAGAACTTGGGAAGGTTGAACACCAGACGGGCTGCGGCGTTCTGGATGAGTTGTAGGGGTTTAATGGCACAGGCAGGGAGCCCAGCCAACAGCGAGTTGCAGTAATCCAGACGGGAGATGACAAGTGCCTGGATTAGGACCTGCGCCGCTTCCTGTGTGAGGCAGGGTCGTACTCTGCGGATGTTGTAGAGCATGAACCTACAGGAACGGGCCACCGCCATGATGTTGGTTGAGAACGACAGGGTGTTGTCCAGGATCACGCCAAGGTTCTTAGCGCTCTGGGAGGAGGACACAATGGAGTTGTCAACCGTGATGGCGAGATCATGGAACGGGCAGTCCTTCCCCGGGAGGAAGAGCAGCTCCGTCTTGCCGAGGTTCAGCTTGAGGTGGTGATCCGTCATCCACACTGATATGTCTGCCAGACATGCAGAGATGCGATTCGCCACCTGGTCATCAGAAGGGGGAAAGGAGAAGATTAATTGTGTGTCGTCTGCATAGCAATGATAGGAGAGACCATGTGAGGTTATGACAGAGCCAAGTGACTTGGTGTATAGCGAGAATAGGAGAGGGCCTAGAACATAGCCCTGGGGGACACCAGTGGTGAGAGCGCGTGGCGAGGAGACAGATTCTCGCCACGCCACCTGGTAGGAGCGACCTGTCAGGTAGGACGCAATCCAAGCGTGGGCCGCGCCGGAGATGCCCAACTCGGAGAGGGTGGAGAGGAGGATCTGATGGTTCACAGTATCGAAGGCAGCCGATAGGTCTAGAAGGATGAGAGCAGAGGAGAGAGAGTTAGCTTTAGCAGTGCGGAGCGCCTCCGTGATACAGAGAAGAGCAGTCTCAGTTGAATGACTAGTCTTGAAACCTGACTGATTTGGATCAAGAAGGTCATTCTGAGAGAGATAGTGGGAGAGCTGGCCAAGGACGGCACGTTCAAGAGTTTTGGAGAGAAAAGAAAGAAGGGATACTGGTCTGTAGTTGTTGACATCGGAGGGATCGAGTGTAGGTTTTTTCAGAAGGGGTGCAACTCTCGCTCTCTTGAAGACGGAAGGGACGTAGCCAGCGGTCAGGGATGAGTTGATGAGCGAGGTGAGGTAAGGGAGAAGGTCCCCGGAAATGGTCTGGAGAAGAGAGGGGATAGGGTCGAGCGGGCAGGTTGTTGGGCGGCCGGCCGTCACAAGAAGCGAGATTTCATCTGGAGAGAGAGGGGAGAAAGAGGTCAGAGCACAGGGTAGGGCAGTGTGAGCAGAACCAGCGGTGTCGTTTGACTTAGCAAACGAGGATCGGATGTCGTCGACCTTCTTTTCAAAATGGTTGACGAAGTCATCTGCAGAGAGGAGGGGGGGGGGAGGGGGAGGAGGATTCAGGAGGGAGGAGAAGGTGGCAAAGAGCTTCCTAGGGTTAGAGGCAGATGCTTGGAATTTAGAGTGGTAGAAAGTGGCTTTAGCAGCAGAGACAGAGGAGGAAAATGTAGAGAGGAGGGAGTGAAAGGATGCCAGGTCCGCAGGAGGCGAGTTTTCCTCCATTTCCGCTCGGCTGCCCGGAGCTCTGTTCTGTGAGCTCGCAATGAGTCATCGAGCCACGGAGCGGGAGGGGAGGACCGAGCCGGCCTGGAGGATAGGGGACATAGAGAGTCAAAGGATGCAGAAAGGGAAGAGAGGAGGGTTGAGGAGGCAGACTCAGGAGAAAGGTTGGAGAAGGTATGAGCAGAGGGAAGAGATGATAGGATGGAAGAGGAGAGAGTAAGGGGGAGAGAGAGCGGAGGTTGGGACGGCGCGATACCATCCGAGTAGGGGCAGTGTGGGAAGTGTTGGATGAGAGCGAGAGGGAAAAGGATACAAGGTAGTGGTCGGAGACTTGGAGGGGAGTTGCAATGAGGTTAGTGGAAGAACAGCATCTAGTAAAGATGAGGTCGAGCGTATTGCCTGCCTTGTGAGTAGGGGGAAGGTGAGAGGGTGAGGTCAAAAGAGGAGAGGAGTGGAAAGAAGGAGGCAGAGAGGAATGAGTCAAAGGTAGACGTGGGGAGGTTAAAGTCGCCCAGGACTGTGAGAGGTGAGCCGTCCTCAGGAAAGGAGCTTATCAAGGCATCAAGCTCATTGATGAACTCTCCGAGGGAACCTGGAGGGCGATAAATGATAAGGATGTTAAGCTTGAAAGGGCTGGTAACTGTGACAGCATGGAATTCAAAGGAGGCGATAGATAGATGGGTAAGGGGAGAGAGAGAGAATGACCACTTGGGAGAGATGAGGATCCCGGTGCCACCACCCCGCTGACCAGAAGCTCTCGGGGTGTGCGAGAACACGTGGGCGGACGAAGAGAGAGCAGTAGGAGTAGCAGTGTTATCTGTGGTGATCCATGTTTCCGTCAGTGCCAGGAAGTCGAGGACTGGAGGGAGGCATAGGCTGAGATGAACTCTGCCTTGTTGGCCGCAGATCGGCAGTTCCAGAGGCTACCGGAGACCAGGAACTCCACGTGGGTCGTGCGCGCTGGGACCACCAGATTAGGGTGGCGCGGCCACGCGGTGTGGAGCGTTTGTATGGTCTGTGCAGAGAGGAGAGAACAGGGATAGATAGACACATAGTTGACAGGGTACAGTAGAGGCTACGCTAATGCAAAGGAGATTGGAATGACAAGTGGACTACACGTCTCGAATGTTCAGAAAGTTAAGCTTACGTAGCAAGAATCTTATAGACTAAAATGATTGAAATGATACAGTACTGCTGGAGTAGGCTAGCTGGTAGTGGCTGCGATGTAGCTAACCTAGAAAATCGCTCTAGGCTAAACAATTGTCTTAGATACAAAGACGGCTATGTAGCTAGCTAGCTACGATCAAACAAAACAAACCGTTGTACTGTAATAGTTACTACAGTGCTGCTATTCGGGGGCTAGCTGGCTAGCTATGTTAAAAGAATGACAATAGCTGGCCAGCTAACCTAGAAAATCGCTCTAGACTACACAATTGTCTTAGATACAAAGACGGCTATGTAGCTGGCTAGCTACGATCAAACAAATCAAACCGTTGTACTGTAATGAAGTGAAATGAAAAATGTGATACTACCTGTGGAGCGACGCGGAATGTTGACCGGGTAGTTGGAGTTCAATTCGGTAGAGGTTGGCTAGCTGTTGGCTAGCTAGCTAGCAGCATTTCCTACGTTAAGGACGACAAATAGCTGGCTAGCTAACTCGGTAAATTAAGATAATCACTCTAAGTCTACACACTCTAAACTGCACAATTATCTTGGATACGAAGACAGCGAAGACAACTATGTAGCTAGCTGACACTACGCTAATCGAGTCGTTCAGTTGAGTGTAATAGTTTCTACAGTGCTAGTGGACAGTGGATGTTAGCTAGCTGCTTAGCTAGCTGCTGGGCAGATACGTTAGGACGACGAAATACGATAATATGCAATTGTCGTTGATACAAAGACGGCTATGTAGCTAGCTAAGAAGAAATTGCTAAGATAAGACAAATCAAACCGTTGTACTATAACGAAATGAAATGTTATGAAAAGTTATACTACCTGCGGACCGAAGTGTAGATGCGACCGCTCGCTCCAACCGGAACCGGATACAATATCCCATAATGACAAAGCAAAAACAGTTATTTTGATTTTTTTTTTTAAATTTTATAAATAAATACAAAATAATAATATATTTACATAAGTATTCTGACCCTTTACCCAGTACTTTGTTGAAGCACCTTTGGCAGTGATTACAGACTCGAGTCTTCTTGGGCATGACTGCTGTATTTGGGGAGTTTCTCCCAATCTTCTCTGCAGATCCTCTCAAGCTCTGTCAGGTTGGATGGGGAGCGTCCCTGCACAGCTATTTTCAGGCCTCTCCAGGGATGTTTGATTGGGTTCAAGTCCAGGCTCTGCCTGGGCCACTCAAGGACATTCAAAGACTTGTCCCGAAGCCACTCCTGCTATGTCTTGGATGTGGGCTTAGGTTTGTTGTCCGGTTGAAAGGTGAACTTTCGCCCCAGTCTGAGGTCACTCTGGAGCACATTTTCAACAACAATCTCTCTGTACTTTGCTCCATTCATCTTTGCCTCGATCCTGACTAGTCTCCCAGTCTATGCCACTGAAAAACATCCCCACAGCATGATGCTGCCACCACCATACTTCACCGTAGAAATTGTGCCAGATTTCCTCCAGACGTGACACTTGGCATTCAGGCCAAAGAGGTCAATCTTGGTTTCATCAGACCAGAGAATCTTGTTTCTCAAGGCTGAGTGACTTTAGGTGCCTTTTGGAAAAATCCAAGCAGGCTGTCATGTGCCTTTTACTGAGGAGTGTCGCTTGTCTGGCCACTCTACCATAAAGGCCTGATTTGTGGAGTGCTGCAGAGATGGTTGTCCTTCTGGAAGGTTCTCCCATCTCCACAGATGAACTATGGAGCTCTGTCAGAGTGACCATCAGGTTCTTGGTCACCTCCCTGATAAAACCCCTTCTCCCCCAACCGCTCAGTTTGGTCAGGGAGGCCAGCTCTAGGAAAAGTCTTGGTGGTTGCAAACTTCTTCCATTTAAGAATGATGGAGGCCACTGTGTTTTTGGAGACCTTCAATGATGCAGGCATTTTTTGGTAATCTTCCCCAGATCTGTGCCTTGACACAAACCTGTCTCAGAGCTCTACGGACAATTCCTTCGACCTCATGGCTTGGTTTTTGCTCTGACATGCACTGTCAACTGTGGGAGCTTATATAGACAGGAGTGTGCCTTTCCAAATCATGTCCAATCAGTTGATTTTACACAGGTGGACTCCAAGTTGTTGAAACATCTCAAGGATGATCAGTGGCAACCAGATGTTCCTGAGCTCAATTTAAAAAGTCTCATAGCAAAGGGTCTGAATACTTATGTAAATAAGGTATTTCTGTTTTTATTTTTTTAATAAATTTGCAAACATTTCTAAAAACCTGTTTTCGCTTTGTCATTATGGGGTACTATGTGTAGATTGCTGAGGATTTTTTAATTAAAAAAAATCAATTTTAGACTAAGGCTGTAATGTAACAAAATGTGGAAAAAGTCAAGGTGTCTGAATACTTTCCGAATGCACTGTATACCACACCCCGTCGGATCTTACTGCTTAATTCTACTCTACTCTATTTGAGTTGAATGGGGGCGTTTCATGCAGACAGAATAAGCGCACTGTCCGTAAGGGCTAAATCCTAACTAGAGATACTATGGCCTTTTCTCAATTGCATAATCCTTGCGTCCTTTCTCCTTGTTGCCTTCTCAAAACTCAATGGATGAAAAGCCAGAGGTCCCTCCCCTCTGACCGTATCTTACATTCGGTTTTGAGAAGGAGACGAGGAGAGAGGAAGCAAGGAGTATGCAATTGAGAAAAGGCTACTGTATGCGTAACTCAAAATGTCATGTAACTCACGTGTCTTCGATTGATTTAATTTTGGCATAAAGTAATACAGCTGTCACTGTCACAGAGGGGTGGGAACGACGAGAGAACAGCTCTCAGATTAACATGGCCCTGCTGAAGGAGCTGGTCAACCGGGGGAGAAAGCCCTTGTCCACTGAGTTTCACCAGAAGTACTGTTTCTCTACTAATCAATTGCTGTTAACTGATACTGTGAATATATTATACAGAGAAAGGCTCACTCTTTTTCATTGCACACGAAAAGTAATACTTAAATAGAGTTGAACTGCAGAAGAAGAGGATGTTGGAACAGTATGACTTGGAGCTGGACGTTGCGTGTGAAACTTTGAGAGCAGGAAGTTATCCCAGCAAAAAACATGGAGAAATTCAAAGGACAGTTACAGATAAGAACCACTCTATACAACCTGAATGACATTGTGTTCTTGATTAGGATCATTTAGATGTGAAAGCAGAGAGTGTTCATAAGAGTTGGCAAATATTTGATTTGAAGAATGATATATAGTTTACTAATGGTTAACAAACTATTTATGAAAAAACAGTAAATTACCAGCCTTACCAACAGTTGCATAATGCATTTTTGTGTTTGCTCCATCAGGAGGCAGAAGAGGCCTTCATAGCTAAACTGTCTGCCTTAGCCCGGATCCCACTATCCTGCAAAGAGCTTGACACTGAGGATGACATCATAGGCAAGGACTTACAGCATGCTATACAACATACACTACACTGCACTATACAAGTAGGAGCTACCACACAGTTTTCTTCTTTATTTTATGATACTGTTTGTGAGTACTAATTGCATTATCAATGTCACATTTTTACAGAGGAGGAGAGTCCGACATTGAATCCAACATCCTGGAAGAGGTGGGAGTGTGAAACTCTGCTCATCAATCCAACACTAGACAATTGGAACCCAACTATGTTTAATTAATACCTGAAAGTGTAGCTCTGTGACGGGGGGGCATTTTTGCTGTATTCACGTGAATGTAACCCTTTTTAAACCTCTTTATGTACATTTTTGTTTTTTTATTTACTCTGTGGAGGAGGGTCATTGTTTCAGAGACACTGTAGAAGGACAGAGTAGGACATGGTTGGCTGACCTTCTCTAGTCACTCGTAGGCTCAGTCACTGGTATACTTTTATTTACAAAGCCATTTTGGGTTTACTACCTTTTTATTTGGGCAATTTTATTGTTCAGAAATGTGGTGGGTACTCTCTTCGTTCGCTGGACATTATCCTGCTAACTGTTCCACATGTCCGAGCTGAATTTGGTAAAACCGCTTTTATGTACTCTGCGCCATAGTCTTGGAACGCCTTACAAAATACTTTTAAACTGGAAGAACTTGTCTCGATTGGTATTTTTAAATCACTGATGAATGATCTTGAGACTGATTCCCTGACCTGTCAATGTTTTTGATTTGGTGTTTTTGATTTTGTTATACTCTTGTGAATTCTATGGTTTTTACTAGATTACTTGTAGTTTTTCATGTTGTTTGTCTGTAATTTTTGTAATGACTTTGGTGCTGCCTATCTTGGCCAGGACGCTCTTGAAAAACAGATTTTAAATCTCAGTGAGCCCTTCCTGGTTAAATAAAGGTTTAATAATAATGATTTAAAAAATACCTATCTTGTGATCCAGGTACACTCCTACTCTGGAGAACTGAGGACCTGATACAGATACTGAGTCAGATACTGGTACTACCCTCTTTGATTATAGCAGAGCATAGATCAAATCAGAGCGATACTGTCACGTTCTGACCTTTGTTTTGTCTTTGTTTTAGTATGGTCAGGGCGTGAGTGGGGGTGGGCAGTCTATGTTCTTTTTTCTATGATTTGGGATTTCTGTGTTTGGCCTGATATGGTTCTCAATCAGAGGCAGCTGTCAATCGTTGTCCCTGATTGAGAACCATACTTAGGTAGCCTGTTTTCACCCTTGAGTTGTGGGTGATTATTTTCTGTTGAGTGTTTGTATTCTGCACCAGACAGAACTGTTTCGTTCGTTCGTTCGTTCACGTTGTTGTTTTGTATTTCAGCGTTCAGTTTGATTCATTAAATATTAACATCATGAACACATACCATGCTGCGCTTTGGTCCTCACCTTCTTCCACCAACAATGGCCTTTAGAGCCAGATATTGTGTCTAACTAGTATTTGGCTATATATTTCTATCTTAAGGTTTATGAGGAGTGTCAACAAAAAGAGACAAAGTTACTTCAGGATAAAGACACTCACATTATAAGAACTGTTCTCTGGTCTTTGGCTTTGGAGGCAATAGAACAATCCACTGTATTCACTGCAGACACACAAACACATTCACAGAGAGAATGTTATGATCACATTACACACACGTAAGACATTTGGTCTAAAGTGTTTCACAATTTGTTTTAGTATTATTTTCAACCCAGCTCTATAGGATATATCCTTTAAGGAATCTGTGTAGTTTATTTTTCAGCTCAGCAACAGCCTCAGTCACATCTTCAATGTGAAAGAGGATGGACAACAATGCTGGGTAAGTCTGAAGAAATACTGGGGCTGGAGAGAGACTGATAACTCCAGAGAGGGAGAAAAAAACTGTCAATCTGGCAGGTGCTGGTCTCCTGCCATTTGCCCTTGAGAGAGTTTCTCACAAAATGAACAGTAAAGTATCTATTCTATTCTTTTCCATATCACCTGTATCAACCAGGAGGAAATGGATGCGATCCTCTGTGTTTGAGAGCTGCTCCAGCTCAGTGCTTCTCCTCCTCAGCTATCTCCCGCTGCAGTTGCCCCATGAGTCCTTCAGCTTGATTCACTTGAGCCTTCTCTTGGACTCTGATCAGCTCCTTCACCTCAAATCACCTTCTTTCAATGGAGTGGATCAGATCAATAAATATCCTCTCACTGTCCTCCACTGCTGCCTGTGCAGAGCGCTGTTAGGACAGAGAGAGAGAGAGAGAAGACAAGACCACTGTTAACTGGGGGCCAATATGACCCTGTTCCCCACATTGGGGCTCAGTAGGATTGGAGAGGGGCCTCTCTCATTGGCTGACTGGAGGAGAGAAGTGGAATTGTCTCATCTGATCAATAATACTCACCTTGAGATATTTCACAGCCTGTTTGAGCTCCTTCAGCACATTCACTCTCTCCTGGACTCTCTGCTGGACCTTCTGCTGACTCATGTACAGGTACCTCTGTGGACAGCAGCCTTCATTGAGATGTCACAATATTTGCTCAATGGTATAGTAAAGTGATTTAAGGCCCATAGAGCGTAGGGATTCAAATGTTATGGAAGTCCCTTCAAATAATTATGTTATCTATGTTAATAGTTGAATGATTATTGTTTTTACAGTGCATTTATCTGGGAGCTTAGACTGACTTTTGGATAGGATTATGGTGTCTGACTAGAGCACAGGGATATTCTGAGAATCTAGATGAATCAATATACTCCTGGTTTATGATCATATTTTCATCTTTGGACCTCAATTTATGAATAACTACACTACATGACCAAAAGTAGTGGAGAGGGTAGTAAGTTTTAAGTTCCTCGGCATACACATCACAGACAAACTGAATTGGTCCACCCACACAGACAGCATCATGAAGAGGGCGCAGCAGCGCCTCTTCAACCACAGGAGGCTGAAGAAATTCGGCTTGCCACCAAAAGCACTCACAAACTTCTACAGATGCACAATCGAGAGCATCCTGGCGGGCTGTATCACCGCCTGGTACGGCAACTGCTCCGCCCACAACCGTAAGGCTCTCCAGAGGGTAGTGAGGTCTGCACAACGCATCACCGGGGGCAAACTACCTGCCCTCCAGGACACCTACACCACCCGATGTTACAGGAAGGCCATAAAGATCATCAAGGACAACAACCACCCGAGCCACTGCCTGTTCACCCCGCTATCATCCAGAAGGCGAGGTCAGTACAGGTGCATCAAAGCTGGGACCGAGAGACTGAAAAACAGCTTCTATCTCAAGGCCATCAGACTGTTAAACAGCCACCACTAACATTGAGTGGCTGCTGCCAACACACTGACTCAACTCCAGCCACTTTAATAATGGGAATGGATGGGAAATGATGTAAAATATATCACTAGCCATTTTAAACACTGCTACCTAATATAATGTTTACATACCCTACATTATTCATCTCATATGTATACGTATATACTGTACTCTATATCATCAACTGCATCTTTATGTAATACATGTATCACTAGCCACTTTAACTATGCCACTTTGTTTACATACTCATCTCATATGTATATATTGTACTCAATACCATCTACTGTATCTTGCCTATGCCGCTCTGTACCATCACTCATTCATATATCTTTATGTACATATTCTTTATCCCCCTACACTTGTGTGTATAAGACAGTAGTTTTGTAATTGTTAGTAAGATTACTTGTTGGTTATTACTGCATTGTCGGAACTAGAAGCACAAGCATTTCGCTACACTCGCATTAACATCTGCTAACCATGTGTATGTGACAAATAAAATTTGATTTGATTTGATTTGAGTATGTGGACACCTGCTTGTCAAACATCGTATTTTAAAATCATGGGCATTCATATGGAGTTGGTCTCTCCTTAGCTGCTACAACAGCTTCCACTCTTCTGGGAAGGCTTTCCACTAGATGTTGGAACAATGCTGCGGGGACTTGGTTTCATTCAGCCACAAGAGCATTAGAGTAACTGCTGTCTTTCTCCTCCTCCGACGAGGAGGAGTAGTAAGGATCGGAGGACCAATCCGCAGCGTGGTACATGTTCATGGTCTTTATTAAAACAATCGAACACTGAAACAAAACAATAAACGACACATGAAATAACCAAACCGAAACAGTTCCATGTGGAACACAGACACGGAAAATAAGCACAATCCACCAAACTCACGCCCTGACCATACTAAAACAAAGACATAACAAAATAACTAAGATGACAATTAGTGAGGTCAGGCACTGATGTTGGGTGATTAGGCCTGGCTCGCAGTCGGTGTTCCAATTCATCCTAAAGGTGTTCGGTGTGATTGAGGTCAGAGATCTTTGAAGGCCATTCAAGTTCTTCCACACCAATCTCGACAAACCATTTCTGTATGGACCGCTTTGTGCACGGGAGCATTGTCATGCTGAAACAGCCAAGGGCCTTCCCCAAAATGTGGCCACAAAGTTGGAAGCACAGAATTGTCTAGAATGTCATTTTATGCTGTAGCGTTAAGATATCCATCCACTGGAACTAAGGGGCCTAGCCCGAACCATGAAAAACAGCCCCAGACCATTATTCCTCCACCAAACTTTATAGTTGGCACTATGGATTGGGGCAGGTAGAGTTCTCCTAGCATCTGGCAAACCCAGATTAGTCTATTGGACTGCCAGAAGATGAAGCGTGATTCATCACTCCAGAGAACACGTTTCCACTGCTCCAGAGTCCAATGGCGGCGAGCTTTACACCACTACAGCCAACGTTTGGCATTGCGCATGGTGATCTTAGGCTTGTGTGCGGCTGCTCCGCCATGGAAACCCATTCCATGAAGCTCCTAACGAACAGTTCTTGTGGTAGTGAGTGTTGCAACCGAGGACATACAATATTTACACGCTACGCGCTTCAGCACTCAGCGGTCCTGTTCTGTGAGATTGTGTGGCCTACCACTTTCCGGATGAGCCTTTGTTGTTCCTAGAAGTTTCCACTTCAGAATAACAGCACTTACAGTTTTCTGCCTTACAGAAATTTGCCAAACTGTTTGGTCGGAAAGGTGGCAATCTTTGACTGTGCCATGATCAAAGTCACCTTACCCTTTTCTTAGTCCTCTCTGCTGCAGCTGACGCTGCATCATGGCCTTTATGTTCATCCATTGTAGAAATATAACAAACCCACTGCTGATCGGTACGGCAATAAATATGCAGCAGTTTGTTTTGACGAAAGAAGATCTTCTCCTGTAGATGTGCAGTGGCTTTGACCAGATTGTCTTTCTTTAGTCCAGAATTATCATAGTGAGGCTAGAGGTGAGTCTCACAGCAGTCATCAGACATACTAGACAGGACATGAGGGCTTTCTGCTTTCTGGTCCCAGTGTAGAAATCACATGCCACGTCTCCAGGTCCAGCATCGTACAGAGCAGGAGCAGCCTGGAGTCCTGTCTCTTCAGTTTTTCCACCACCTCAGCCAAAATGTTATTTTTCCTCAGAGCAGGCCTTGGAGTGAAGGTCTGTGTGCAATGGGGACTGTCTGCAATTGTCATCATCCTGAACCCAGCAGCCTTGAATACAGCTCCTACAGTAACTGTGTCCACAGTGAATAGTAACCGGATCATTCGGTTGATCCAGACAGACAGAACAACAGGACTGGTCCTGGTCCAGCAGAACTCTCTGTTGTGCCATTTGGACTGTTGTTGTTCACACAGACAGAAAACTCAGAGACTCGAGAAAGTTTGTAGGAGGTACTTCTTGTCTTCTTCTTCTTGTAACTTTCCGATGCATTGCTGCCTTTTACAGGTTGGCGTAGGTATTATACATTTATATATCTCATATTCCATCCTCGCACCAGTAAGTGCAGGCCAGTGGTATAGAGAAAAGCCAAAAGCTGTCAAGCTATTTCGCACTGCCGGTCATATTGAACCCAAGAGAGTTTCTAGTGAAATTGTAGCCAGCTCACAGTACAATTCCCTCCTATTCTCTTTATACCACCTGCATTATAGCAGGACATGCTGTACAGATTCCACCTCCCAACAGTTCTCACCCTTCCCATCTGTATGTTTCCCTACTAAAGCTAACCCACCTCCCAATCCACAATGACCTAACCTCAGCCGTGTTAACAGGAACCCCATCTCCTTTCTCTCCCCAGGGACCTACTGACCTTCCTCACAGAGTTCTGGATAGAGAAAAACAATCCTCCGATCTCCTTACTCTCCCCAGGTACCTACCGACCTTCCTCACAGAGTTCTGGATAGAGAAAAACAATCCTCCGATCTCCTTACTCTCCCCAGGTACCTACCGACCTTCCTCACAGAGTTCTGGATAGAGAAAAACAATCCTCCGATCTCTTTTCTCTCCCCAGCTCCCTACTGACCTTCTTCACAGAGTTCTGGATAGAGAAAAACAATCCTCCGATCTCCTTTCTCTCCCCAGGGACCTACTGACCTTCCTCACATAGTTCTGGATAGAGAAAAACAATCCTCCGATCTCCTTTCTCTCCCCAGGTACCTACTGACCTTCGTCACAGAGTTCTGGATAGAGAAAAACAATCCTCCGATCTCCTTTCTCTCCCCAGGGACCTACTGACCTTCCTCACAGAGTTCTGGATAGAGAAAAACAATCCTCCGATCTCCTTACTCTCCCCAGGTACCTACTGACCTTCCTCACAGAGTTCTGGATAGAGAAAAACAATCCTCCGATCTCCTTTCTCTCCCCAGGTACCTACTGACCTTCCTCACAGAGTTCTGGATAGAGAAAAACAATCCTCCGATCTCCTTACTCTCCCCAGGTACCTACTGACCTTCCTCACAGAGTTCTGGATAGAGAAAAACAATCCTCCGATCTCCTTACTCTCCCCAGGTACCTACTGACCTTCCTCACATAGTTCTGGATAGAGAAAAACAATCCTCCGATCTCCTTACTCTCCCCAGGTACCTACTGACCTTCGTCACAGAGTTCTGGATAGAGAAAAACAATCCTCTGATCTCCTTACTCTCCCCAGGTACCTACTGACCTTCCTCACAGAGTTCTGGATAGAGAAAAACAATCCTCCGATCTCCTTTCTCTCCCCAGGGACCTACTGACCTTCCTCACAGAGTTCTGGATAGAGAAAAACAATCCTCCGATCTCCTTACTCTCCCCAGGTACCGACTGACCTTCCTCACAGAGTTCTGGATAGAGAAAAACAATCCTCCGATCTCCTTTCTCTCCCCAGGTACCTACTGACCTTCCTCACAGAGTTCTGGATAGAGAAAAACAATCCTCCGATCTCCTTTCTCTCCCCAGGTACCTACTGACCTTCCTCACAGAGTTCTGGATAGAGAAAAACAATCCTCCGATCTCCTTTCTCTCCCCAGGTACCTACTGACATTCCTCACAGAGTTCTGGATAGAGAAAAACAATCCTCCGATCTCCTTACTCTCCCCAGGTACCGACTGACCTTCCTCACAGAGTTCTGGATAGAGAAAAACAATCCTCCGATCTCCTTTCTCTCCCCAGGTACCTACTGACCTTCCTCACAGAGTTCTGGATAGAGAAAAACAATCCTCCGATCTCCTTTCTCTCCCCAGGTACCTACTGACCTTCCTCACAGAGTTCTGGATAGAGAAAAACAATCCTCCGATCTCCTTTCTCTCCCCAGGTACCTACTGACCTTCCTCACAGAGTTCTGGAGAGAGAAAAACAATCCTCCGATCTCCTTTCTCTCCCCAGGCACCTACTGACCTTCCTGACATAGTTCTGGATAGAGAAAAACAATTCTCCAATCTCCTTTCTCTCCCCAGCTCCCTACTGACCTTCTTCACAGAGTTCTGGATAGAGAAAAACAATCCTCCGATCTCCTTTCTCTCCCCAGGTACCTACTGACCTTCCTCACAGAGTTCTGGATGGAGAAAAACAATCCTCCGATCTCCTTTCTCTCCCCAGCTCCCTACTGACCTTCCTCACAGAGTTCTGGATAGAGAAAAACAATCCTCCGATCTCCTTTCTCTCCCCAGCTCCCTACTGACCTTCCTCACAGAGTTCTGGATAGAGAAAAACAATCCTCCGATCTCCTTTCTCTCCCCAGCTCCCTACTGACCTTCCTCACAGAGTTCTGGATAGGGAAAAACAATCCTCCGATCTCCTTTCTCTCCCCAGCTCCCTACTGACCTTCCTCACAGAGTTCTGGATAGAGAAAAACAATCCTCCGATCTCCTTTCTCTCCCCAGCTCCCTACTGACCTTCCTCACAGAGTTCTGGATAGAGAAAAACAATCCTCCGATCTCCTTTCTCTCCCCAAGTACCTACTGACTTTCCTCACAGAGTTCTGGATAGAGAAAAACAATCTTCCGATCTCCTTACTCTCCCACTCACGTTGCCACTTCTGAGTCATCCCCTCTGCTATGATGCGCCTCCATTCCATCCTTCCTAACGGCACCACCACATCTACCTTCTCCCTCTTCAGAGCTGCCTTATCTTCCTTATCTGCTGCTTCATTTCCCCCTAACCCCTACATGGGCTGGGACTCACAGAAAACTTACCTTTCACACCCTTTCTGCCCCACCCCATAAAGTGCCATCAGTAGCTCGATTTACAAATATTTGGATGTGCCCTCGACTTCGCTCAGTACAACCAGGAGAGTGGCAGACTCTGAACACAAAATTACCCTGTCAGGCCCCACTTCTTCCACCCACTACAGAGGCCACATTAGTGATAGCATTTAATCAGAAAAGACTGAAAGCCCATCAGAAAGCTGCTTAACCTGGTGTATTTGAAACTGGGAAACATGTATCCCAAACCCTGCTCTCTCACTACCTGGGACCCCACGCCCACTGTAAATGAGCCTCAACCACCCCAGAAGAATCTCCAAAGTCCTCAGCCTACATTTCATCCAAAGTTGTCATCATGTCAACATCCCCCTCTTCCTGGCCCCCCATTCCTGCATTTGGGTCACATACTAGGGGGACTTCCTGGTTCTGAGAGAGATTGAGATAGAGAGAGATTTTGTGGAGTGGCACATTTTTCTACCTCTAACTCTGTATTGCCCGCTATGCACCACCACACCATCCTTGCAAGGACAAACTGTAAAGGCACTTAGCTGATTCTGGTAGATGAATTGCCATGTTGGCTCACAAGGTTTAACTCACTAGGACTGATGTCTAATAAAGCAGTTGGTAGCTGACCTGATCGGAGTATCGACATGTAAACCTACTAGAAAACTCAATGGTGAGAGAACTGTAAATTAAAGTCACCCATTACAATACCTTGTAGAAGTGGTTAGAGATATATATGAAATTACTCAATAATACCATGGTAAGATATCTGTTGGAGAGAGATCTGTTGGACGGAGCTCATTCTGGCCTCATGTCCCAAAGAGATGAAGAGAGGATTATTAACTATTAAGTTAATTTCACAGTATGATTAAGAGAGGATTATTATCTATTAAATTAATTACACAGTATGATGAAGAGAGGATTATTAAATATTAAGTTAATTACACAGTGTGATGAAAAACGATTATTAACTATTAAGTAAATTACACAGTATGATGAAGAGACGATAATTAACTATTAAGGTAATTACACAGTTTGATGAAGAGATTGTTGTTAACTATTAAGGTAATTACACAGTATGTTATAATTGTTTTCAAACATTGTACAAGCAATTGCCAGAAATTACCTGCTACTATCATGTTATTTCTAGGCAAATGCATCATAATTGATGTACTGTAGAATAAAATCTTATATAAAAGCGCTTTCCTATACCAACGACTCATTTTATGGATCGAAAGGGATTCCATCATCGGTATATAATAGATTTATTCCTATATGGCTGACAGGTGAAACTGACAGAGATGTAGAAGCTGAAAGCTTTCCTCTCCTCTCAGTCTAATGGGGTTTTAAGTATTGGCCTTTATGGATGCTAATGTTTGCTAATGATGACAGATCCAGGAGAACTGTCCGGTGTGTGTGTGTCTGATCAGGTCGTCCACGCCTTGTGGTTTACTGTCAAGCTAGATGTTGTTGAGGAGTCTGAATTATGAAATCATACATTTTTAATCTGTTTTCTCCTTTACACACTCAAACACACTTTTGTCATCTGACAGCCTAAAAGAAACACTCCCACACTCCATCACACACAGAGATATATTGTGCCAACCTTTATTTTAGGCTAGTGTATGATTAATATGATTAGCCTACATGTAGCCTCTAGTTTGTGTTGACATTTCAGGTGTCATAAAGCTATTCTATTCGGGGAGATTATACTTAGTTGAATGGATGCTTTTTTGAGGCTCCTTTGGGGATTTAGGGACTAGTGAGAGGATGACCTGGTTTCTAATTTTCTACTCTCAGCCTGGTCTGTAGCCACCCATTTTAAAAGAGCTCATCCAGGCAGATGAGAATTAACTGTGCAGTGGATTGGATCTTTCTTTCCAAAGGAATATCGTCCTTTTATTAATCTGCAGACAATATGATACCTGAGGTTGTTTTGCGATTCTCAAAGCCAGTGCTGTTATTCTAACGGAGGTGCTGCTGTTGAAATTCAACTCTTCTCTGTGCAGAGATAACAGGTAGGCTAGCTAAGTCTCTGACTTTGTGTGACTGTTATTTAGATCCTGACTGTTGATAAAATATTGTTTCTAAATAGGCTAGCCTACTTTAAAGGCTTTTCAACCTTTTCAACAAGCACAAGTGAAGATGATTTCATGTTCTCATGGGATGGATTATTAATTGACACCGACTGGATTGACTCCATGACTGTGTGATTCTGCTCTCCCAATTGTTAAACTTTTAGTGCTTCTGAGATGACTTAAAAACAACTACATTATCAGATTAATGTATGTCATATGTGCTATTTTATTTGTTTAAGATGTATTTTAAAACGCTGCTATTTAAGTTTGGCTTTTCATATAGCCTAGATTTGTTTTCTGGTTCATTTCGAGTTAACCGGTGTACAGTATATGATAGGCTATGCAGCATTTCCTCGTCATATCATCTGGTCAGTTATTTTAAGGCTCAAATTAAGGTCACTTGCTGTAAAGTGTGACTCTCGGTGAGATAGATATTTTTACATCACTGAAGTAAAACACCAGGGTCCACATATTTTTCGTTTGAATTAAATAAAATTGCAAGAGGGTGCATGCTTCATTAATTAGCTATAGATTGTGATCTATTGTTATTTTGATATATGATAAATAATATTCTACTAATATGTTATTTAGGCTAGCACACAATTTAAACTCCAGAGGTTTTACTCTGGCTTAGTGGTATTCAAGTGGTAATAAATTAGTGGTAATAAATTAGTGGTATTTATCCTAGGTGTTATTTCCAACCACTTTGATTGTTCTCACATCTCCTGTTGATTTTATTGTTGATATGAAGGTGATATTGGCTCATGGCCAGCCTGCAACAGGAGTACCCCCTGGTCCTGCTGGGTATTCTGGAGGAGCTGGCCGCTATGCGCCACTGGCTCTCCTTTCAGGACCTGTGTCGAATGGTCAGCACCCGCTTCGACCTGCAGCACCTCACAGAGCTTAGGAGCCTGCTGTTCTCCGCAGCCTGCCGCGACCCATGTTTCCCCGCCACCCTCTTCAGAGACAGGGTCACCCCCAAGGGACTGGGGACATCCCCGATAGGCGTGGCAGCTGATATCGTCACTATATTCAACCTCATTCAAATGACGGGTGGGGCTCCCGATGAGGCCCAGGCTGCTCAGCCAATAAAAGCCAAGCCCGCCCCTCACATTGACCAATCCCCAGAGCCCTCTTTGCAAAGCTCTTTGCCCATCACTGACGAAGTGAGATTCTCCAGATGTGATAGGGTGCGCACACTTTCAGACTCTCAGACCATCTCAGGCCCCATCGACCCAAGCTTGCTCTGGCCCAAATCAAATTACTCGTTCCGCAAGCGCGCCAGTCTCCCTCCCGATCCCCTCTCTCTTGTCTCCTCATCCCCTCCGAGCCGTGCCAGGGCTGTGTCTTTCGACTGGCGCCACAACACCCCACTGTTCGCTGGCAGCGGCAGCATCCCAGGCATGCAGAGCATCTACCTCCCCCTGGAGACGGACAGCGAGTCCTCCAAAGATTCCCTGAGTGGAGACTCGGCACCCAGAGATCCCGGATCGGAGCCTGGATCGGAGCCGGGATCACAGCCGGGATCGGAGCGGCATTCCTGCGTGAAGAAGAGAGACATCTTCAAGAAGAACTTCCACAACCAGTCGCAACTGGTTCCCCAGGTGACCATCAGTACTGAGTCTCAGACTCCAAGAGGAGGAGTAGGACGAAGAGGGAGGCAGGAACTGTTTTCCAACCGCAGCTTTGAACTGCTATCCAACCCGTATCCTTCCCCCACTGTTGGTCGGTCTTCGCCGGACCGCCGGGCCAAGCATGAAAGCTTGGACGACCTCCAGGACTCCACATACTTTGGCCCAGGGGATACTATACAAGAATGGTCCTCCCTCCACCTCCAACCCCCCAGGGCCCAGAGGCCGGGATGGGCCGACAAGAGCCTGAGTCTGGATGACAGGGAGGTGGGCTTAGCGGGGATGGGTTTGGATGGCTCTGAGGGCTCTCTTCAGGTTAGACTCACTCCCAGCCCCACCACAAACAACGTTGTTGGTGGGTTGTCCCCTCCAAAGGGATGGGAGGGGAACACCATTCCCGCACTTGGAGGAGGGGGGTTGACGGCCTGCAGCAGGGGCACCCAGACCGACACCATGTCGGACCCCCGGCGCCTGCGGAGCCTGGTGCACGCCGACCGGCTGTCCTTCATGACCTCGATGGATGACCCCGACATGATGGGTGAGGATGACATCAGCGCCATCTTCCGCTTCCTGGATGACATGAGCATGTGCGGCTCCACGGGGGTCCTCCACCCCCACGACGTGGGCCCCTCGGCAGCCCAGGACACCCCAGAGGCACGGCGTGGCCGCCTGGGCCAGCTCCAGAAGCTCTTTCACTCCCTGGATGGCAGCGACGATGGCGGCCTCAAGGCCAGCGTATGTAAACTCCTCCTGAGAATGGGCCAGATCGAGAGACGCCTGGAGTCGCTGTCCGAGGTCAAGGCCGAAATCTCCCAAGTTCTTTCCTTCCTCCAGCGACTGGATGAGAAGATACAAGAGCAGGCCATTAGAGGGGGAGGAGGAAGTGGAGGTAGGTGGCTGGGACCGCCCAGCGGTGGTGGGTCTTCCCTGGGTAGCCTGAGCCATTCGCTCACTCCTGGGTCTGGTGGCTCCTCGGAACCCCAGCCCTTGTCTGTGTCTGGGCATTCGTTTGGCAGCCTGGACTTCATCCAGTGGGGTAGCAGCCAAGGGAAGACAGAGACAAACGGAGGTCTGAGCGAGACCGAAGGGGGGAAGAAGGGGGTGCTCTCTCGGCTGGCCTCCTCCAAGCCTGAGGAGAAAAATGGCGTAGACTCCAAACGGCCGAGCGTCGTCTCCAACTTGTCTGCGCGGGATTGGACGGTGTCGTTCTCAAAAAGTAAAGATGGGAAGGCCCAGCCCGGGAAAAAACGGCAGGTGATGTACGACCTAAGCCAGTGCAACAGTGTATGTCAGTGTGTGTTTGTGTGTGTGTGTTGGTATGCATGCATCAATTTGTTTCGAAATGTTTGGATTCGGTTGGGAGTAAGTGAGTATGTGTGTGTTATTGAGTGTGATCATTTTGTTAAGTCGGGAGTTTAACTGTGTGGGCTGTGAAGCCGTCTCAGTGTTTAACCTGTTATCTGCTCTGTATTTTCGTGTGTTGGTGTTTGGTCCGAGCCTGGTAAAGGAGACTGGCTGCTACTTCTCACGTTTCATTTCACATTAAGTTATACAGAGTGTGAGCTATTGTAAGATCGGTCGTGTTCAGTTGTGGAAAAAGTACTCAATTGTCATATTTGAGTCCTTTTCTATTAAGGGATCTCTACTTTTACTCAAGTAAAAGTGAGTCACCCAGTAAAATACTACTTCAGTAAAAGTCTAAAAGTATATGGTTTTAAATTGACTTTAAAAAGTAAAACGTTAAGATAAATGCTATACCAAAAATTCTGTATATTAAGCAAACCAGATGGCACAATTCTTGTTTTTTTTTGATAGCAATGGGCACACTCCAACACTCAGACATCATTTACAAACACAGTATTAGTGAGCCCGCCGGATAAGAGGCAGTAGGGGTGACAATGCATTATATTTATAGGTGTATGAATTGGACTATATTGTTGTCCTGCTTGAGCATTCGATATGAAACAAGTACTTTTGGGTGTCAAGGAAAATGTATGGAGTAAAAAGTACATATATTATAATGTAGTGGAGTAAAAGTAAAAGTTGCCAAAAAATATAAATAGTAAAGTAAAGATACCCCCAAAAAACTACTTTATAACACTGGTCGGGTTTCACAAGGCCAGTTTGGACCTGTGTGTGTCAGAATAAGGAAATGTAAGCTCTACGGATTGTGGGATTTTAGGCAGAGATGGGAAAGACTAATACTCAAACCTAAAGCAGAACTTGAGTCAGACATGCAATTAGCTGGCCTATTGGTCAGACTGCGGTTTAGATAGTCAGTTGAATACATAGTCGATTAGTATAACCCATGGCTCTTTTACTTTCAATGCAGGACCGTCTTTCATCGTACACTCTTCGAAAAAAGGGTTCAGCTGTCCCCATAAGAGAACCATTTTTGGTTCCAAGTAGAATCCTTTTGAGTTCCATGTAGAATCCTCTGTTCAAAGTGTTCTACATGGAGCCAAAAAGGGTTTTAACTGGAACCAAAAGGGTTCTAGTTGGAATCAATAAGGGTTCTTCAAATAGTTATCCTATGGTGACAGCTGAAGAACTCTTTTAGGTTCTAAATAGCACTTTTTCTAAGACTGTAATCAGTCATTTTCCACTTAGGATAAGAAGGCAAGAGAAGGTCTGCTTGTGTGTATCCAGTTTGATCACGTTTATTCCAATATGACAACTTTTGTTTCTGCCTTTACGTTTGCTCCATGCAGATGGACCAATCAAAGAACTCCGCCCAGAGTCATAAGCTCCCTCAAAAACACTCCCACCTGGTGGAGCCAGTATTCAGTTCCTCTCTCTTGCGTCAGAAGGGTGGCGGGTTGACCAATCCTGGGTTGTCCTCTGGGCTGCCCTGTGACCCCAGATTGGCTGGGGGGAGAGGAGGAGCCCCGGTCTGGACCGTGGAGGACAGAGAGGCCAGGATGTCCCCTCTGGAACTGCAGGTACATTAGGACCTTATTGGCCTTTTGGTAACACTTTCCTTTAATTAAACCACAGACCACATTTAATCAACTTGCCTGCCATATCTGGCCCATCAGCCCCAGGTTTGAGACCTCTGCTTTCCAAGAGGAAATATTTTGTTGTTATTATGAGCACTTAAAATGTCTTATTATAAGCTTAAATGTATTAATATGCTGTTTATTCAACAGACTGAAAAGAGATGTTATTCAGTCAGGGTCTGCATCATAAAGCATTCGGTAAAGTTTCACAGAGCTTTCTCCTAAAATGATATAAACCAGGATTAGTCATTGAATCTTTAGAAAATATATTCAGAAAATGTATATTCACTGGGATCCAAATGGAACTCCCAGTGAATAAGACTTTTAACGAGAAACTCGAACAGTTATCTATCTGACTGTCTAACATCTGGCATGATAGAGTGGTGGCGGCCTTATGTTTTGTCTCGTAGGCCCAGGAGTCTCTAAACCCCAATAATCTGGAGTTTTGGATGGAGGACATCTACACGCCAGGTTACGACACACTATTGAGGCGCAAAGAGGCTGACCAGCGCAGAGCCAAAGCCTGCAAGCTGGGGGCGCTCATCTTCACAGCCGTTACCATAGTCCTTGTCATCGTCATCCCCATCGCCACAATGAGCTCCTGAGGCTCTGATTGGATATCAGACAGGAAACATCCAAACAGACTGACATGATTGGTTGATTATTGATGACGAGATGCAGGGATTCTGAAGTCTGAATGCAGTGTTTATCTGATATATAACAATTTTTTCATTTATCGATGTAGGGGACTAGTATGCCCTACATATACCATGCTTTGCATCACTTCTTCAAGGAGAGAATAATAACAAAAGACAAAGCTAAACTAATGCAAACTCTTTGTGAATCCCCATGTTATCACAGTCAGTTATGCCCTTGAGTGCTATTTTGACCTTATCCTTTTGTCCACAAACCCTACAGGGCTCATTTCTTTCAAGCACAACTGAAAAAATTCTAAATTGTAAAAAGCACAGCATTTGTGTGGGTCTACTGTCTGACTTTGAATGCCTTTGTTTCTCATTAAGCAGTATGGTGCAGTAAGTTATGTTGAATAAAACAACTTTGTTGTCATAGTGGTTTTTCAAGGGTGGGAAATCTGGGATTTCTGCTATTTTTCGCTGGCTAAGGCAATGTATTTGTTTCATGAGATATGCCACCCCTGTTTGCAGGGCCGGTCCTTGCTGTTCTGTGCCCTAGGCAAGACCAAAAAATGCCACACCCCAAAACTAGTATAGTGCCAGTAAGCAAAATCACATTGAAAAGACATCTATCATATGTATTTTCCAGACATAGAAGTTAGGTTCAATTTAGGTCTGAATGAAAGGTGAAAATATGTATTTTCCATACGTTTAAAATACATATTTTCCAGGACATTGAAAAGGCATATTTTCCGGACATGGAAAAATACATATTTTCCTGACGTTGAAATAAGGTTTATTTTCGGTTCTATTGAAAGTTGAAAATACTTATTTTCCGGATGTTGAAAATACGTATTTTTAGGATGTTGTTTGTTAACATGACAGTACATTTTTTTTTAGGTTATGCTGTGTGATTGGAGAAACCTGCATGATGTAAAAAGTGTCTTAGGTTAGGCTATATGATTGAAGAAACCTGCATGATGTAAAAAAGCATCCTTGTCATTAAATTGTCATATATTTTATCACCAGCTTGTAGGCTACAGAAAAGGCAACGTGCTCTTTCTACCATATCCTATATCTGCTACACAGGGGTGCAACTTTCACTGTGTCTCACCCACATTCTGAAATTGCATTTTTGTTCCCCACAGTTTTACCATTGGAATGTGATACAAAACTAGGCAACAGTGTGCTTTAGGACCATGTGGATGCCTCAGAGCGATCAGGTAGGCTGTTTGGAGTGTTTATCCCACTGGATAAAAACAGTTCAATAATTAGAATTTTGTCCCCCCCCACTTCTAAAACCAAAGTTGTGCCCATGCTACTACATGATTTATGTTTTACATTGGTGGAGCGCCGCAGCAATGCGTCTCTCCAACAGAACCCCGGAGAGGCATGCCGGGAATGGACAATCAAAATATTTTGCTGCGCTGCCTTTGACAAAGTGGGCACTGCTTATCACAGGACGGTATCAATGTTCACCTAAAAAGCCCATATGCTACTGGTTGAAAGACATTAACATTGTTTTGGGGCCGGATAATGTGAGGTTTCATGTGTTGTTGTTGGAGGTGCATCTTGGTCAGTTTAGCTCAGAAAATGCCGCCCTCATCAATCTGCCGCCATAGGCGGACGCCTAATCCTGCCCAATGAGCGGGCCTGGCCGTGTGCCTGTTTGTTGAGTTGTTGTTGATGTTTTGGTTCTTGGGATATGGAAAAAGGAATCCTCTGCCAGGAACCACTTTGTGAATAAGGGATTCACTGTGTAATCTAATTTGTGTGATACCACTCTACCATGTTACTGTATGTACACACACATGCATGCACATCACATCACATTAATAAAATCGAGGCCTCTATAATACACACAGCTAAAGTTCCTATGACGTGATTGCCAGGGAACCTCACCCACTCACACACACAGAATGTTGAGAGTATTGCTTCCTCTTAAGTGGATGTGTGTCGACAAAGTGGTCCCCTCGAGTCTAGTTGCAGATCCATTACCGTTGTTGTGTTGGAGCCACAGGAAAGCTGTTGTGCTCAGCACAACGCTGCCTGTCTGTGGGGATTCAGTAATAGTAATGACCTGAAACTCTCCACACCCTTGGATCCCAAACGTATCAATGGGACCCATCTAAAGCTTTTGGGTCTTTTCCAGTGACCCACTAAATACAGAAAAGCTAGATCCCTATTTTAAGGAACAACACAAAAGGGGTTTCCTGCAGTCAACCATCTTTGCTCATACCGGATGCACATCAAAAACGTTATTACGCGCCTTGAACACAACACAGTTTTTGTTTTGCGTTAAACAATAGACTTGATGTTTTGTTAACGAACGGCAGAACACATTGCCCTTTCCTGCAGTAAAATTACCAAATCGCCTTCTGGAGCCCTCATGGTGGAATGTTATTAATATTTTCAGTGCTTAAAAACCTCTTAAGTATCTGGCCCCTTTTAGTCAATTTTCGTCTAAAATGACATATCCAAATCTAACTGCCTGTAGCTCAGGACCTGAAGCAAGGATATGCAAATTATTGATACCATTTGAAAGGAAACACTTTGAAGTTTGTGGAAATGTAAAATTAATGTAGGATAATATAACACATTAGATTTGGTAAAAGATAATACAAAGAAAAAAAGATGCATCATTTTCCCCCTCCATCATCTTTGAAATGCAAGAGAAAGGCCACAATGTATTATTCCAGTTTAGGCGCCATTTAGATTTTGGCCACTAGATGGCAGCAGTACACTTACACCGTTTAAGACTGATCCAATGAACCATTGCATTTCTGTTCAGAATGTTGGATCAAGTCTGCCCAAATGTGCCAAATTGGTTTATTGATACATTTTCAAGTTCATAACTGTGCACTCTCATCAAACAATAGCTTGGTATTCTTTCACTGCAATAGCTGCTGTAAATTGGACAGTGCAGTTAGATTAACACAAATGTAAGCTTTCTGCCCATATCAGATATGTCTATGTCCTGGGAAATGTTCTTGTTACTTAGAACCTCATACTAATCACATTAGCTGCACGTTAGCTCAGCGATCCTGTAGAGACTTGTAAATCGGGAGGTGCCAGAACAAAAAGTGAGCGTCAGAAGTGGTTGAACTCGGGAGCTCTGAGGTCCCGAAACGCTTGAGAAATAAAGCCATGCATATACACTGCTCAAAAAAATAAAGCGAACACTAAAATAACACATCCTAGATCTGAATGAATGAAAAATTCTTATTAAATACTTTTTTCTTTACATAGTTGAATGTGCTGACAACAAAATCACACAAAAATTATCAATGCAAATCAAATTTATCAACCCATGGAGGTCTGGATTTGGAGTCACACTCAAAATTAAAGTGGAAAACCACACTACAGGCTGATCCAACTTTGATGTAATGTCCTTAAAACAAGTCAAAATGAGGGTCAGTAGTGTGTGTGGCCTCCACGTGCCTGTATGACTTCCCTACAACGCCTGGGCAGGTTCCTGATGAGGTGGCGGATGGTCTCCTGAGGGATCTCCTCCCAGACCTGGACTAAAGCATCTGCCAACTCCTGGACAGTCTGTGGTGGACAGTCTGGTGGATGGAGCGAGACATGATGTCCCAGATGTACTCAATTGGATTCAGGTCTGGGGAACGGGCAGGCCAGTCCATAGCATCAATGCCTTCCTCTTGCAGGAACTGCTGACACACTCCAGCCACATGAGGTCTAGCATTGTCTTGCATTAGGAGGAACCCAGGGCCAACCGCACCAGCATATGGTCTCACAAGGGGTCTGAGGATCTCATCTCGGTTCCTAATGGCAGTCAGGCTACCTCTGGCGAGCACATGGAGGGCTGTGCAGAACGTTCTCCACGGCGTCTCCAGACTCTGTCACGTCTGTCACGTGCTCAGTGTGAACCTGCTTTCATCTGTGAAGAGCACAGGGCGCCAGTGGCGAATTTGCCAATCTTGGTGTTCTCTGGCAAATGCCAAACTTCCTGCACGGTGTTGGGCTGTAAGCACAACCCCCACCTGTGGACGTCGGGCCCTCATACCACCCTCATGGTGTCTGTTTCTGACCGTTTGAGCAGACACATGCACATTTGTGGCCTGCTGGAGGTCATTTTGCAGGGCTCTGGCAGTGCCCCACCTGCTCCTCCTTGCACAAAAGCGGAGGTAGCGGCCCTAATGCTGGCATGAGGTATCGGATACAGATAGGTTCCGTAAAAAAACAGATGTGCCGACCCTGTTCTGGCAGGATCCAGCTCAAGATAAGCACTTTCACAATTAAAAACATTATTCTTTTTTTAAATATCAGATTCTGTGTCAAACAGTTTTGTTATACATTATTTCAGTCTTCTGCGATGTATATAAAGTGTAATATTGGAATGCAAATTCAACATGGAATATATCTACAGAAGTTAACTGTTTGTCTGTTACCCTCATCGTTTTATTCCTGAGTCTGATAGTGACCCTGACAGGGGAGATGAAGGCTTTTTCTCCTGTACCCTCTTTACTGTAAAATACTTGATCCAGCCACACTGTGTTACAGGTAGTTTCATGTTTCACTCTAATCAGTTTAACTCATGTGTGAACACATGCTTGTAGGTGGCGGGAAGCCCTAGCAGCATCATATGTGTGGATAGTATGCATTAGAGTTGCAGGATTGGTCTGTGTTTAAGTGCTACAGTGGATGGAATATTGTGTGTACAAAGAATGCGTACAGATTTAAGTGATGTAGGGCAGAAGGAGTGGTGTGTTTTAATAGATATCTGTTGGTAAAACTCTTCACTGACATGATAGGTGTTGGCTTATTTCCCAAAATGCCTTCTCTAGGTTGTTTGGTAATGCAAAGTCAGTCTTTGTAAGACGGATGCCAAGCTTCCTAGAGAGGAAACTCACTAACTTTTCTAGTCAGTCCAAGACAAAGTAGACTGATTTGAGAGGAAAGAGAGCGTTCCCGGCAGTTAATTGATGCTTGATTAGTGGAATATTTGCCGAGCCACGGAAAGGACCTCTAGCTGTTGTATAAATAATAGATATAGAGTCAGTATTATTGACTGACAAGTCCAATGATCTCAAATCAAGACTAATGGATCTACAGTAGTGGAAGAGCAATGTGAAACACAAAGAAGACAATTATGAGTGAGCGACTAGCATAGCAGAGTTAATGCTCGTGGTGTGTGTGTACAGGTGTGTGTTTGCCTATTTGCATGTCGTCCTATTTTTTACAAACACATACAATTTTGATCCAAATGTGTTTGTATGTTAGCGTGTGTCCGCAAGTGAGTGAGTTTCTGTCCTCCTCATTATATGGCACAGTAAAGCTGATGCAGGGCCCAGATACGCCAGCATGGTTTGATTAATGATGCTGTGGGGTATGTCCCATGTGTTACAGACAAACTAAAGCAGAACAGGCAGCAGTGTCTGAGTAAAGACCTGATCATTCACAGACATTCCACCCTATATCTCTTTGGTGTCTTTCACCCCAGAGCCTTGAAGAATGTAACATGGAACATTTCTACCAACACTGGTTTTTACAAGGCAGATGTATTATCCCTATTCCAGGGTTTCCCGAACTCAGTCCTGGGGACCTCCCTGGGTGCACATTCCGTTTTTTTGCTCTAGCACTACACAGCTAATTCAAGTAACCAACTCATCATCAAACTTTGATGATTTGAATCAGCTGTGTAGTGCTAGAGCAAAAAACAATATGTGCTCCCAGGGGCCCCAGGAGCGAGTTTGGGAAAATCTACCCTATTCGAATGTATTTAGCCTCTCGTTGTGAGCGTAGTTACACTCCAATTCTCATGGTGGCGATAATGCCCAAATAGCTGCCATCTGCATAGTCAGAAAACCCACCCGAAGAAACACCTTCTTTCTCGGCGCCTGGTTTTTGAAACGCTTGGAAAAGTTGGACCAGACAGGTGTGGTAGCTTGCGTTGCTAGAGACAACGTAGCCCACTTATTGTCACGATTTACAATCGATGTTGCCCTTGATAGCAGCTGGAAACATCCGCCGTGGGATACTGTTCCAGGAAGGACCAAAGTCCGTAAGTATCTGCTCATGTTTGTTTTCAATATATTTGTATTTAAAAAAAAATTACAGTTAGCAAAGGTTAGCTAGCTATAGTAGGTAATACCCTGCTTGCTTGCTAAAAAGTGGAGGTGAGTCCGTTTCAATCTGTTTAGCTAACTTTGGCAGCTAGGCTAGCTATCTATTATTTATAATCTTGCTAACGTTATAACTACCTACCAAATAAATAAAGTCGGAGAGAAAAGGCTATACTAGAAACAGAGTTTCTAAAACATACTGTACTGTCTTTGCTAGAATATATTTGAAGTTCCCTGCTGGGTTTCTGTCACGTGCATTATCAGGACATGGACTCGACCGTGCTGAACCTGCACAACCATTTCCAGAATCTTTGTGCATGCTCCGATATTCGCAATGAGGGCCTCGAACCACGTAAGTGACCAGTGTAGCATGCTTTTGGTGGGTTGTTGAATCAGTGCCCATGCCATTGCATATCAGGGATGGCAGGTTTTCAGCAGACCAGAAACTCGTTGAAAAACCATGTGTAATGATATTGAACGATTAACTAGCAACTGGAGTAAGTTTTCCAGGTGCCCTTGTACAAGACACTTAATGACCCCAAAACTGAAAGGGGGGTGGAGGTAGGTTTGAAAAAACACTAAATCATCTAAAATGGATAACAAAATGACCGATTGCTCGTTCACTTAGACAAGGTGAAACCCTTGCCCATCTCTGTTGCCACCTACCTGAAAGAATGTTGGCATCAATGCCCCCTCCCCGTTCACCCCTCACCAGAAAAACCATAGGGGAGATTGACTTGAAAAGAGTAAACTGGTCTGAATGAGATAAAAGCAGATCTTCAACCAATAACCATCCCCTTGGCTTTATTTATTTGTACAGAGTTCATCCAAATGTCTCTGAACCTCGAGGACTGCAGGAGGAAGTGGCTGCAGTGGGAGGAGGAACTGGGAGCCTGCAAGGAGGTGCTGACCAAAACAGACTGAGATGGGGGCTCTGGAGATAAAGCTGAAGCACGCCCGCGACCAGGTGGACGTAGAGATCAGACGGCGCCAGGCGGGCAGAGGCAGAATACCTGAAACTGGTTGGTAAACTACCTCCACCCCCCTGCTACAGTTTTTTTTTTTAAGTTTATTTTTTACCTTTATTTAACGAGGCAAGTCAGTTAAGAACAAATTCTTATTTTCAATGACGGCCTCGGAACATTGGGTTAACTGCCTGTTCAGGGGCAGAACGACAGATTTGTACCTTGTCAGCTCGGTGATTCGAACTTGCAACCTTTCAGTACAGGTCGCAGGTAATTCTATGTCAGAATTGTACATGTTGTGGTGGCTTCTATTGCGTAATGCTGCTTATTTGTGATGTTTACTGTCAAAAAGAGGACAAAGTTTGAAGAAATCTATGGTTAGATGAATTAGTTACTAGTTATGAGTTGGTAAGAAATTCACAGAATCACACTGTTTGGGTGGCTATGATATTGTGGGGTAATTTCCTGATCTCTGTGTCTAGGAGCGTCAGATCCAGCTGATCCGGAATATGCTCGTGGCGGAGAGCTCCAGCAGCAGCCTCCACCTGAGTGAGGAGCAACGCTCTGCCCTCGCCTTCCTCAACACCCACTCCCAGGCCGCACAGGCTGCCAAGAACAACCCCAACCTCAACACCTTCCACAGGCACTGTACACCCCTTTACTAGGCCCTTATCAGCCATGCCTGGCCTGCGTTCTTTGGAGCACCCAACGGAAATAGTTTTGAAATGCAAAACAAATATATATGTTTCCTTGAAGATGTAATTCGATATGCCTATCCTGTTTCGGAACTTTTGATTCAGTTTTGTGTTTAGTGAATATGACCCAGATTGTTCAGGTTCAGAAAGGGATCGTAACCAAGCCTACCGTCATGTCTTTCAGGTTAACCACCATAGATGAATCTGCTCCCTTGCTGTCAGACATTAGCTATGACAAAACAGATGATTCTCTGCTTAGTATTGCATTTTACATTTCACCTTGTCCCCAAGGGGACATTTGTCTTGGACATCATAGTGACACATCACAAAAATACATAAACGATATGCCAAAATAGAAAAAGTGACAAACAGATATAGCCACACTAATAGTACCTATATAAACATGAACTATTGGGTTGTCATCGCTCTATATTTCCTGTAGGATTGGGACTCTTCTGTGATGAGGACAGTGCGACTTAGAACACTGCAGAAAAGGGTGAGTGGATAGTTACTGTTTAGTTTAGAGCTTGACACAGATCATCAATGGAAATGTAGGTACATTTTTTTGTTATCATTTTATATCTAAAGTGTCTCGTCAAGGTTAGTGTGGGAATGTAGTGCGGGAATGTAGTGCTACATTTGGAAGTACTGTTAGCTCAGTAATTCCTATTTGTTTCCACAGCGTTCCTCCAGAACCCTTGCTGAGCCTCCACAGCAGGTGGTGAAGAAACTCCGCTCCACTGGCCGCACTTCCGAGAGGGTACTACACAATGCATTGCCTGACCATTTGCCCTGAATTTAATTCCGTTGTTTCTATTGATCGCTACATTCATTCAGACTGAAACTGCAATCTTAGTTGTTTGTTTGACTTCAAAATGAGGGGTATTGAACAAAATAAATGAATAAGTGATTGGATCTTATCTAACCAATCGAAGTTGATAACATCATGTAGGCTGGCTCCAACCCAAATAATTGGTTTCTGGGACCAATCAGACGGTCAGAATGTGTTTGCATTCTAGACATGTTTTATTTATTTTTATTTAACCAGGTAAGTTGACTGAACATTCTCATTTACAACAACGACCTAAGGAATAGTTACAGGGGATAGGAGGGGGGGATGAATGAGCCAATTGTAATCTGGGGGTGATTAGGTGGCCATGACGGTATGAAGACCAGATTGGGAATTTAGCCAGGACACCGGGGTTAACACCCCTACTCTTACGATAAGTGCCATAGGATTTTAGTGATCACAGAGAGTCAGGACACCTGTTTAACGTCCCATCCGAAAGACAGCAACCTACACAGGGCAATGTCCCCAATCACTGCCATGGGGTGTTGGGATGTTTTTTTAGACCAGGGGAAAGAGTGCCTTCTACTGGCCCTCCAACACCACTTCCAGCCGCACCTGATCTCCCATCCAGGTATCGACCAGGACCATCCCTGCTTAGCTTCAGAAGCAAGCCAGCAGTGGGATGCAGGGTTTTCAGCAGGCAAATTCCAACTAATCGTAGAGAAGAACTGTCGGTTTGGCTGGAGCGGTGTGGATGGGTATCCAGGCAACTCCTCAATGTAGCTAATGCTACAGAAAAACTGAATTACAAACCGAAGTCTCACTTGATTTGGATAGCACTCAGCACACTGCTATTCAATGTGTTGAATTTCAGTCAAAAGACCCATTTCCCGCCCGTGAGAAGTTGCGTGATCCGTTTGGCAACAGAAAGAGGCTTGTTTACATTGAAGTGAATTTGACAACATCCAAATTCAGATGCAGCACATTTAAGTTAACAAAGTAGTCAGATGGTTATCATGTCCAACATTGCAGATGTCAGAGGATTGATTACCTAGCAACCCAAGCGAGACAAGGTACAATATCACAAATAGAGCTAGATAAAGCCAGAAGAGTAATATACTTGTTGAACATACATTAGCTATAGCCATTGTGGGTTTTCATGGTCATCACTCACTGCTAAGTTTGTCAAGGTCCGTTTTTGATGTTAGCATGAGCGCGCATCACTCGGACGTTTGCAAGTAAACAAAACATTGCTCTGTGGACCTCTATCAGTTGTTTCAAATTGTTTAAAAAAATATGCTTCTGTTTTGCTTTCTCCTTTTTCAGCATTATTTCATGTGACTCAAGTTTTATATATGTATTATTACAGGTGAACGAGTCCATAGTGACCAAGACCACCATCACAGTGCCTGTCAATGGATGTCCAGTAGAGGCCTTGTCCACCATGGAGACAGTGCCTGGCTACTGGACAGGCAGCAGGAAGAGGACCGGTGAGACGGCACTAACAAGCCTGTAGTACCTTATTCTAGACAGCCATGTTCAGATGTGCACAATGTATTAAAATTTGAAGAAAATTAAGTAGTTCTTCCAGTTTGAGGGGTAAAAACTTGACATTCTCTTGTTTTTCCAGCTGCTCAGGGCTGGGACACTACTTCTATTGACCAATCAGAGGCAGCTAGTGAGGCACCCAGCACCCCATGCAGTAAGGCTCCGTCCCCAACCAAAACACCCAGAGCCAAAGTGGGGGCCCGAAAGCACGAGTTCCTTGCCAAAACGGTACACATTCTGTTATTACTTTTGTTTGTAACACACTTTTGTCTGTAATACACTTGTTGTTCTGTGGGAATCTAATTAGCATAATAATAAAACGATTCCATCAAAATCCATCCGTTTAAGATAGACGTATGTTTTTTTCCATTGGGTGCGTCTCAATCCACCACATCTGCATATGTCGCACTCCCACATCAGGTGACAGAGCGATGTTTGTCAGACCGTGAAAATCGGTGTCTCATGAAAACGTCTTTAACGTCCGAAAGGTTTGGCCTACAAACCTGTGTCACCAGCGTCCGTCTGTTCCGTCCCCTCTCCTCACACAGGTGATCAGGTCAGAGTTCTGTGTGCCGTGTGGAAGGAAGACCAAGTTTGGGAAGCTCTACCTGAGGTGCCAGGACTGCAGGCTGGTGGCTCACCCAGAATGCCGTGACCGCTGCACCCTGCCGTGTAACCCTATCTCAACAGGCAGCACCCCCATCAGGACCAGAGAGGTATTACACTTGGGGAGTTAGTTAAATATTCTTAGATTGACCACACTTCATATTTGCAATGCTTATACAGCAATAACTAATAATAATTTTGTATTTATGCTTCAGGGTCCTGGGTATGGTTAGCTGGATTATGACTGGTTTGTATCACACCATATGTGTTTTGAATGCCTTCTCCAAATGTCCCATGTCATGAGTGTTTATCTTGTGTTGCAGCCAAGCACCCTTGCAGCCTACGATCCCTCCTCCTCTCCCATGATCCCTGCCCTGGTGGTCCACTGTGTCAAGGAGATCGAGCACAGGGGTTTACACGAGGTGAGCAGCCATTTCAGCTCTTAAATGTTGCCACTTTAGCACATACAAAATTCACTTTACCTTTTTTATGCATATCAGCACTTTTTACAAATGTTTTGTTTTTACCTTCATAATTTCCATTCAACTGATGTCATCATTCCTATCCTGACTGCCAGTTAATATTCCATCCCATTCTTTCTTTCTCCCTCCCTCCCTATCAGATGGGTCTTTACCGTGTGTTGGGCGAAGGGAGCACAGTGAAGGAGCTGAAGAAGAGCTTCCTGCAGGGGAGGACAGTGCCTGTCCTGGCCAAGGTGGAGGACATCCACTGTGTCACGGGCCTCATCAAGAACTTCCTGAGAAACCTCCCGGAGCCTCTCCTCACCTTCCGCCTCAACCGCGACTTCATGGAGGCTGCAGGTCCATCTTCAGCTGTTGGCTGACGCATTGGTTTCTTCACCTTGTAAGTAGTCTATGGAGCTCTTATGTTACTCCTCTTGTCTTGAACACAGAAATCCAGGACAATGGCAATAGCCTGTTGATGATCTACCAGACCATCAGTGAACTGCCCCATCCTAACAGAGACACTCTGGCCTATCTGTCCATCCACCTGCAGAGGTATGGCAGAGCTTCAATCCACCTCATGGTTACTCCATCAAACCACCATTTAAGGCACAATCTGTAACTTGCAAAATCAATCAAAAGTGGAGCCCCTGCCTGCACGTGTTTGTAAACTGTAGTGGTGAATGTTGGTAAATGTAACTGTTAACATTATTTAAATTCTGTAGTAACTGCCCCCCATAATAAAAGACAAGTTTCAAAGCAAGTCCTGATTTCACAAGGAACTGGAGGAGCTTGAACCTGACTTGAATCCCTCTGAAATGGTTGACGATGTTCTATCAGGGTGGCCCAGTGTGTACTAGACACCAAGATGGACATCACCAATCTGGCAAGAGTGTCCCAGACCCCATGACCATCCTGCACGACACCAACAGACAACCACGGGTATGTAGAGATCTATATAAATATATATTTAGACATACACATGTAAAATAAGCTGAATTTAATTTATTTCTAAATTATGTGGACACTTATTTATCGGCTGTCTAGTTGAACAGATATTGTTATTATATTACAGTACCCTTTTGAATACCCAATAACAATGATTCTCTCCACACAGAAAAGTACTGTTCTTTCTACACAAGGCTATTCTTAAGTGTTAAAAATGGTTTTAAGAGATTCCTATTGATGTACACAGGTGATGGAGTGCTTGTTGGACCTTCCTTATGAGTACTGGAGCCAGTTCACAGTGGAGCAGCACACCCATCCAGACGATGTGGTCAAAGACGATGCTAACTGCTACAACACTCCAGACCACAAAGGTAAGCAGCTTTGAGAACCCGTCTCTCCTGGCCTATAGACATACAGTAGTGTCAAGGAAGGTCTAAAATACCAAACATACATTATCCTTTACCATTGCTATGTTAATAGTTTAGAAAGGCACTGAATGAAGTAAATGGCATGCTCTTAGTTTCACTTTGTAGCTACAGTACAGTTTCACACTGGTAGGTGTGTGTGTGTGTAATGATTGAATGTGATGTGGAAATACGGGGTGGGCAATTTTCCAAAATGATTTCACAATATTGGCCAGTCTGAAATAATAATATTCTCCTAAATATGTTAATTCTCTGGCCACACAGTGAGCATGCTGGGACCAGTGACCATTCCAGAACACCAGATGACTAAAACACCCTCTTCCCTGTCCCAGCGCATGAAACAGACTTTCTCCAGCACCACCATGTAAGAACCACACTCTAACCATAGGGCACATCTCAAATGGGTCTAATGTGTTTTAGGGCTGTCCCCGACAACAACAAAAATCTTGGTCGATCGAGAGTCGTCTGGTCGAAATTTGAAAACGTGTATTTTTCCATATATAAACAAATCAACTATATGCACTGAGCTTGTCTGATGGTTTAAGTGGACTGTTTGATGAAACTGTGCACTTATAGTCACACTGCACTTCTAGTCCCAATAGTCAACACGCATGACTAGAGGCAGTCTGACCACAATTGATTTGATTGTGCCGGGCTGGACTCAGACTTGCAGCTCTGTGTTAAAAAATAAATGACAGTGAGTGACTGTGTGACTAACACCTGTTGTCTCTCTCTCTCGTACCCTGCTGCAGCGACCACCACAGAACATCAACAGCGTTTATCGCTTTGTCTGTGTTGCTGAAGCTGCAACATAATTACAGCCATTTCTGATAGAAAAGTTCTGTTTCCGAAATCCCTCTTTGTTTAGGAAAATCATCCCCTATTCCCTCAACACTCTCTTTACGTGACACGTATGAATCGCATGCACGTGACCAATAGGGCCTGAACTATATCATAATCGCATCAATAAATTGCCTATAACAAACTCTGAACACGTAGCACATGTGACAGCAAAATGGATGCAGAGGACGTGACAAAAAAAAATTAAACTGGGCAATGTTTACTGCTTCCTCGGGAGGTAAATGGGAAGTCAGATGTGTGGAATGAATTTGACTAGTTGTGGGAAATACTGGAGGTCAAGAAAAATAAGTTAAGTAGCAAACGCTGAGTGCTTATTATTTGTGCCGAACAGGTTCTGTATAGATTACAATATATTTTTCTGACCATTTGTAACAATGAATGCAATTTCCGAAATTGAACTTTATTTATTTATTTATTGTTTACGCTAAGTATTCTTGGGTCGCTTTTTTGAACTAAAATGCTTGATTGCATTTCAAATCATGAATGTCTCGTATGCTGTGTGATGACATGAACAAATAAATTATTGATTGATACAGTAGCCTATATAAGTATTGAAATATAGGCCTCAGTAAGTTATGGTATTAAGACTCCACAGGATGGGCTCTTGGGCCTACAGCTCGATGGTGGTTATACAAGGCTGCTATACTAAGCCTACTAATGATAATGACATTACTTATTATTATAATGATGATCATAATAATAACTATAAGAAGGAATTTGGAACAGCGTAAACGGCACTAAATCAATTCTAAATGATACCAGAGAGACTGGTTTTTTAATTGAAAAATATATAATTTAAGCCATTACAGCATAGCAAAGATCAAAACCAGTTTAATTTGGGAACTTGTTTATCTAACATGTTGTGTGAGGCTTGGCGCTCACGGAATCACTAGGCGATTAAACAAACATTCAGATCCTGCTTTTGTTGCCTGTTTGTCTTATTTCTGTAGAGATATTGATGATCTATTAAACCAGGCACATGTAAGTTAGGCTATTGATTATAGATCGAATTAAGTTGGTTTCCTCTCTCTTCACTTTTCTTAGACAATTAAGACGGTCTGTTTTCTCATCTTCTAACTCCGCTGCTGCCCCCAGCCACATTGTTATCAACACAGATATGCTGGTTAACTTTGCTATTATGCACATAACAACATGGTCTAGGAAAATGCACTGATGTTTCAGAACAAGAAAAATAGAAAGCCCATTTGTTGCACTGTTGTTCTTATGTAATATGACCATATACATTTTCAACGGCACATGTCATAGTGATGGACTGTGTCATCCACACGGCCTCCACAATGGATTAGTCCACTCAGACAGGCGCGAATCCGGCAGGTGTTTTGTACACCATGATTATTTTTTTTGCTACTGCTCAACTAAGGAAATCTCGGTCGACCAACAGCCTATTGACCAAACAATCGACCAGTCAAGTAAATGGAGTCAGCCCGAAATGTGTTTTATTGGGTGATAATAAATCTGCCTGAATGTATTTTTAATATTCTCGTTAGCTTGGATTATATCTGTTCTTAATTTGCTTAATCTGTGGTTCTATCAGAGTGATGGAGTTGAATGTTTTTTATTCTTATTTACATTTACAGATTTGGAAGCAAGAGCAAGGCATCCACTAGCTCAAGTCACCAAGAAGGCTTCTTTGCCTCCCCTCAGCTGAAGTAATGGTCAAACCATGGTATTATGGTGTAACATTATTTTTAAACAATTTTTTTCTAAAGAACCAATAATGAGGTTATGTGGTCAAGGAACAAAACTCAATTTTTACATAGCCACTGTGCATGGGAAGCCACTGTGCATGGGAAGCCACTACAATGTCACCATGTCTTTTAACTATTTTATATCAAACATATTTTAATGTATTTTTTGTGCAATTTTAGATTTTGCTTTAAACACGGTCATTCTTGTTAACATATCTACTACTGTAATATGGGAAGCTACTGCTGTATATTTTATACCAATTTATATCACAAACTTATTTTAAACTCTATTTTCTAACGAACTATGCAATATTTAATTTTGCTTTAAAACACTAATGAATTGAAATAGCTTTATTTAACGTTAAACTAAAATCTTTATTACACAAATCACTTAGCCTAAAATATCAACATAAAACGGATTATGAGGTTTGAATCTCTATATTTAATGGGATACCTTTGTATTTACGATAATTAATCAGTATGATCTGATCCGTCTAATCATGGAAGAAATAGTAACTGTTAGCCAGTGTGAAGTTGCTGCTACATCAAACCAAGGACCTTTGGTGATCCGACATGGGCTCAAATACTTTTTTCAAATCTTTAAGTACTGTTATCATTTACTTTAGCCTGCCTATGCTAAATGGACAGGATTTGCAGTTTTGCCACTATTCTATTAGTTCCATTGTGCCAGGCAAGCTCAATCAAGCCTAGCTAAAGTATTTGAAACCAGGTCTGGTATTGACCAGTACACATTACAGTACATAAAGTGTTGTGTAATGCATTAGTTGATTAGGTCTATAAATGATGCATTGGTAGTGGAACTCTTTTATTCTGTGATTGTAATCACAGAGTTGGAGGGACACTAGCATTGGATTGGAACAGAAAAAAAAATTGCACAGTCCTGTACATGTTAATGTGATCTGTATTTTGAAATGCAATGATTTAAGTAGTTTTTTTTTTGGTAAAATAATAATGCTAACCTTTATTAGATAACACAGAAGAGGGGATTATGTAAACTTTCTAACCAAAGATGGCAAAGACCACCAGAATGTCCCTCAGGCTATATCTGTAAGAATTTTAAAAATGGTTGTAATTGTCCTGTTTATAGATACACAATTCTCCCAAACAAATGTACACCTTGATGGGAAGGTGATGTTGAAGATTTCAATACAATAACACTGAAGTGATTTCTCTTTCATGCGTGTTTAGCTGAGTAGTTTCAAGGGGATGCAATTGCACCATTTGACACACCATCAAAATGTTCTGTTTATACTCTTCCCCCTCTAAGAAATGCAATTTGTTGATCATGTGAATATAAAGTTTGTACCAACTTTTTTTGTATGCTCAGTTTCTTGTTTATGAGGACAGGATTAAAGGGATATTTCACTCAAATCGGTTTTTCGGATCTAAAAAGATTTGTCTGAAGTTTACTTTGTCTCATTCTATCGGTTGTATAGATTCAGACTATATCTCAATCCCAAATAAAAGGAAGAGATTGGCACACAATTATTTTCCTTTCAACTGTTGTACTGGCTTCTTTTATCCTTTCTAGCACAGATTTTGAAGACTGCAAATATTTTTGAGGAAAGTTGTTGGCTACTTGCAATGATCGGGATATGCAAAGTCTTAGTGTGCACCACATCCCATTTGAAACCAATGTACTTCCGTCAGACCTCATGCGTAATCTATGCATGGTGTAATTCACATCTAGGATGTTTGGAGGGGAAGCGAAGGAGTGATGGAGACGGAAGGTGGTGGGGAGAGTTTGGACCAGCAAATCTCTTTATTTCCTCCAATTTGGTATCAAACACAACAGGCTGCTGCTAAAGAGTGCCTGCTACTGCTGTGGTGCCCCATTAAAACAGAAATATATTTCTGCCTTAAGAGCAGTACACATGACACATTTTCTCCTCCCACGCTCTCATTTGCACTTCTTATCCCTGGCTGGCTGTTTACGGTTAGAATTTTTTTCTCACTGACTGCTGTTAGACAAGCTCGTTACAGGCCCAAATGGGCGGAGATATCACCATGCCCGCCTTGCCTACCTACCCATCAGCGCCTGCAATCCATGGCATAAATGCCTCCTGTCACTTGAGAGAATGCCTCAAACAGCCAGGCTTGCCAGCCCGGAGTCTCTATGCCCATCATGGCTTCAACAGACATATCATACCTGGATGCTTCAGAAAGGTGCAAAGTTACCCAATTTTTCCAGATAGAAATACACTGCTCAAAAAAATAAAGGGAACACTTAAACAACACAATGTAACTCCAAGTCAATCACACGTCTGTGAAATCAAACTGTCCACTTAGGAAGCAACACTGATTGACAATACATTTCACATGCTGTTGTGCAAATGGAATAGACAACAGGTGGAAATTATAGGTAATTAGCAAGACACCCCCAATAAAGGAGTGGTTCTGCAGGTGGTGACCACAGACCACTTCTCAGTTCCCATGCTTCCCAGCTGATGTTTTGGTCACTTTTGAATGCTGGCTGTGTGTTCACTCTAGTGGTAGCATGAGACGGAGTCTACAACCCACACAAGTGGCTCAGGTAGTGCAGCTCATCCAGGATGGAACATCAATGCGAGCTGTGGCAAGAAGATTTGCTGTGTCTGTCAGCGTAGTGTCCAGAGCATGGAGGCGCTACCAGGAGACAGGCCAGTACATCAGGAGACGTGGAGGAGGGCAACAACCCAGCAGCAGGACCGCTACCTCCAGACCTTTGTGCAAGGAGGAGTACTGCCAGAGCCCTGCAAAATGACCTCCAGCAGGCCACAAATGTGCATGTGTCTGATCAAACGGTGTGAGGTATGGTATGAGGGCCCGACGTCCACAGGTGGGGGTTGTTCTGCCAGACTTGTTCAGCCCAGACTTGTTTTAAGGACATTACATCAAAGTTGGATCAGCCTGTAGTGTGGTTTTCCACTTTAATTTTGAGTATTACTCCAAATCCAGACCTCCATGGGTTGATAAGTTTGATATCCATTGACAATTTTTGTGTGATTTTGTTGTCAGCACAATCAACTATGTAAAGAAAAAAGTATTTAATAAGAATATTTCATTCATTCAGATCTAGGATGTGTTATTTTAGTGTTCCCTTTATTTTTTGAGCAGTGTGTAATATTTAGACTGAGTGAGCCTTTGCTTGGTCCTGAGACAAAGTCTCTTTTCTTTTGGTGCATAGAACCATGTTTAATCTAAATGCTACATTTCTATCATTACTGACGATCCCTCTCCTTAATAATGACTTTACAAAGGTTGGACTATTTGCGCTCTAACAAGGGCTGTTCTGATAAAGGGACAGAATGCGTGTCCACATTCTCACTTTACGAGTAATTGCGTCTGTACTTGAATAATTCCCTCAACAGGTTCATTCATTTTAAATACTAATAAACAAGATTTATCCCAAGTGTTCAAGGTCAACAAATGTACCACATCCATATTTAGGATGCTTGCTATTTACTCTTCTGTTCCGTATGATGGGACACACACACAAGCCGAATGAGACTACTTCTACCACAGTTCTGGCTCTCACATGCACATGTAAACTATGTACCTTATGTGTGTGTTACATGTGATTTTATCTGAGGTCTTGTAAGTGTAAATCAAAAGAGTGAATGTGAATATGGGATACTATGTATCAAAACTAGATGTTCAGAAGACATTGTTCTGTTAATGATTAAACTAGACTTTTATTACGTACCTAAAACCTCACCACTCACCTGTTAATGAGATGACATTAGATGTTGACCACACATTATTGCATCCCAAGATCAACTGTACACCCAACCTAGATTGCAACAGAGCTACTCGTCACTGTGAAGGTTCAAACAACACCTATTCTAAGGATCTCTCCCAGAACAGAAATTAAGATAATTCAGTGATTTGACATCATGTTCTGCTTGGGATTTCAGACCACAAGGTAAGGACCCAACTAATAGTGAAATGTATTGTCTGATGCTTAAACTATAGTGAAATGTATGGTTATAGTAAATAAAATGTATTGTCTGATGCTTAAATTATAGTGACATTTATGGTTATAGTAAATAAAATGTATTGTCTGGGTCCAGTTTTACAAAAAGTAAAACCTGGTTTGTGGGATCCCCTTGTTTGCAATCCACAAAGATCAGGTGAAATATAAGTATTGGTTATTTTTATTTATACATGAATATTGACCATGAAGATCACCATACTCCCATTGACTATAATCAGGGATCCTCCTTTCAGAAAACATTGCCTGCAGCACCCGGATGACCGTGAACTTGAAATCCTCAATGAGAGGGGCCAGTCGTTCTCCGCTGATCCAGGTCTATGGAATACGCCTACACCTTGCCATCTACTGGACAGGTCATGTTGCTACTTCTACACTGTCAGTGAAACAGAGCTGAGTAAAATTCATTAAGGTAAATAAGATTTAAAAAATGATATAGCCTTCATATAACTTGTAAGTACATGCATTTATTTGACACTGAATATAACTGCTGCCCACATATGTATAAAACATTAAGAACAGCTGCTCTTTCCATGCTCTTTAGACTGACCAGGTGAATCCAGGTAAAAGCTATGATCACTTGTTAAATCAACTTCAATCAGTGTAGATGAAGGGGAGGAGACAGGTTAAATAAGGATTTTTTGACAATTGAGACATGGATTGTTTACGTGTGCCATTCAGAGGGTGAACGGACAAGACAAAATATTTAAGTGCCTTTGTATGTTGTATTTTTATGGATCCCCATTAGCTGCTGGCAAGGCAGCAGCTACTCTTCCTGGTTTGTGTCATGAACTGCAACACTTCTTCACGCTCAACAGTTTCCCGTGTATATCAAGAATGGTCAACCATTTTTAAACCTCATGTTAGTTACATAGACATTTCTTGGTTGTAGTTCGGGTTGCAAACAGGGATGTAGTGGTATAAAAAAAGATGGGTAAACTATAAACTCTAGTGGGTGATTGAGACAAGATGAACAACCACAGATATAAACCAAAACATGTTACATTTTTAGAACTGTATTGTTTGATTGCATTTTCATGCAGGTCTATTGGGAAGGCCTAATGTCATTTTCTATCGTAAAAATGACACAATGGACTTCATGTTCTTAGTAAACTGAACAAGAGTATGAACACAAAAAGCTTATTTCTCTCAAATTTGGTGCACAAACTTGTTTACATCTCTGTTAGTGAGCATTTCTCCTTTGCCAAGATAATCCATAAACCTGACAGGTGTGGCATATCAAGAAGCTGATTAAACATAATTATCATTACACAGGTGCACTTTGTGCAGGGGACAATAAAAGGCCACTGTAAAATGTGCAGTTTTGTCACACAACATAATGCCACAGATCTCTCAAGTTTTGAGGGAGAGTGCAATTGGCATGCTGACTGCAGGAATGTCCACCAGAGCTGTTGCCAGAGAATTTCTCAGTCCAATTACGCTTTCGAGAATTTGGCAGTACGTCCAACCGGCCTTACAACCGCAGACCACATGTAACCACACCAGCCCAGAATCTCCACATCCGGCCTCTGTACCCGCGGGATTGTCTGAGACCAGCCACCCGGACAGCTGAAGAAACTGAGGAGTAATTTATTCTTCACCTGCGTTATCATCTGAGGGGGAGTAGTTACAATCATATCATGCAATTACGTTTCAATTAGCATGCTGTCTGCAGGTTTAATGCTAAATTCATAATATGTTAGCCAAACAAAGTATATATCTCTGTGTAGTGTTGGCTGTTCTCTAAAAATAATTTGAGATCCTGAATATAGTAAATAAACGCTCTGGTAACATTTATGTCCTCTGCATTGGTTTGTGTTATATATACGCTTGTCATGAGGAGTCAATGGAAGCTAAAATCTTAGTTTTAAAGTGTTATTGAAGGAATAGCTAAACAAGGAAACCCAACACTTCTCAATAAGACCTACACAGAGCTCTACATCACAGAGGGTGGAAGTTCAGAGGGCAATAATGAAAATGAGGTGAGACAGATTGAGACAGCATCCAGCAGAAAAGCAACATAAGAGATACCAGTCAAATGCAATGACATCTTTAAACCCTTACCTGGACAAGACAAATCTATCAGAAATATGCCGACAATGGGAGTCGCTGGCATTGAAAAAACAGTCTCTGTGCAGAAGTTCATTCTGGACTGGGCTGAAGGAACTTCAGTTCATATTTCCACTTCCATTTCGGCAGCTGAATTTGATGAAGGGGAACAAACACAGCTTGATGGAACTTCTTCATAACTTTTTTTCAGAAACCAAAGAATCAGGAATCTCCAAGTATGTTTGTCTTTGATGGTCTGGATGAGTGTCGACCTCCTCTGACTTCAAAAACAACGAAAAATGGTGTGACGTCACAGATTAAACCTCAGTGAATATGCTTTTGACAAACGTCATCAATGGGAATCTTCTCCCCTCTGCTCTCCTGTGAATAACTTCACGACTTGCAGCAGCCAATCAGGTTCCTCCTGAGTGTATTCACCAGGTGACAGAGGTACGAGGATTCAATGACCCACAGAAGGTGTACTTCAGGTACAGATTCAGTGATGAGAACCTTACCAGCAGAATCATCTCACACGTAAAGACATCAAGGAGTCTCCATATCATGCGCCAGACACCCAGTCTTCTGTTAGATATCAGCTACAGTTCTTGAAGACATTTAAAATTCAGATAGGAGAGGAGATATTCCCAAGACTCTGAATGAGATGTACACATACATCCTGGTATTTCTGTCCAAATTAATAATGTGAAGTATCATGGGAAAAATGAGACAGATCTCCACTGGAATAAAGAGAGAATCATGACAATTGAGAAACTGTTTTTTCAACAGCTGGAGAAGGGCAATCTGATATTCTAATAGGAAGAACACGAAAGAGTGTGGCATTGATATCAGAAAGTGTCAGTGTACTCAGGAGTGTTCATCAATATCTTCAGAGAGGAGTGTGGTCTGTACCAAGAGAAGGTGTACTGCTTAATTCATCTGAGCATCCAGGAGTTTTTTGCAGCTTTATATATGTTCCTATCGTTCACCAACAACAATGTGGGTCTAAAGTGTGAGGCTGGACCACAATGTGAGGCTGGACCACGATCACCTCTACAGTGAAGCTGACACTGTTCTTTCAGAATAGTTGAAAATGAACAATCCGAGTAAATTATGGAAGTGTCTGAAGCTGTTAGGTTATAGTAACAGATTAAAGACTCTCAATCTTGGCTTGGACATGGGAGGAAAGGTTACATCAGACAAGACCATGGTTGCAGATAGTCTGAATGACTACTTTACAAATATAGCTAATACATTAGTTAGCAAGTTACCTGGTCAATCAGGTTGTTATGGGGAGAGTCATGTCCAGCAGTTTTACTCAAAGCAGGGGATTCAAGTAGATTATTTTTTATTTGAAAAACTGTGCTAGAGTAAACTGTGTAAACTGTGCTAGAGTAAACTGTGTAAACTGTGCTAGAGTAAACTGTGTAAACTGTGCTAGAGTAAACTGTGTAAACTGTGCTAGAGTAAACTGTGTAAACTGTGCTAGAGTAAACTGTGTAAACTGTGCTAGAGTAAACTGTGTAAACTGTGCTAGAGTAAACTGTGTAAACTGCTAGAGGCTGAAAGAACTTGACCATTCACCCCCTGTGTAATTCACATTGTGAATCTGTCTATTGAACTAGGGTGTTTTGCCAGTGAACTAAAACTTGCAATGTTCATTCCCTTATACAAAAACGGAATAAGTTAGATCATGGAAACTATCCGCCTGTCTCAATCCTGTGTGCTTTACCGAAGGTCATGGAAACTATCCGCCTGTCTCAATCCTGTGTGCTTTACCGAAGGTCATGGAAACTATCCGCCTGTCTCAATCCTGTGTGTTTTACCGAAGGTCATGGAAACTATCCGCCTGTCTCAATCCTGTGTGCTTTACCGAAGGTCATGGAAACTATCCGCCTGTCTCAATCCTGTGTGTTTTACCGAAGGTCATGGAAACTATCCGCCTGTCTCAATCCTGTGTGCTTTACCGAAGGTCATGGAAACTATCCGCCTGTCTCAATCCTGTGTGCTTTACCGAAGGTCATGGAAACTATCCGCCTGTCTCAATCCTGTGTGCTTTACCGAAGGTCATGGAAACTATCCGCCTGTCTCAATCCTGTGTGCTTTACCGAAGGTCATGGAAAATATTATGTTCAAGCAGATTGATTTCCTTGCATTACCTATTCTATGTGCTCCAATCTGGCTTTAGGAAATCCCATTCCACTGACACTTGCCTACTATATCTGAATGACCACATAATGAAGGAAGTAGAAGGAGGGAAATGTTGTAGTATGGTTATGTTATATCTCCAAAAGGTGTTTGATACAGTGGATCATGAGATTCTGTTAATCAAACTAAGAGCCATGGGCTTTAATAACTTAGCAGTAAAATGGGTTAGCTCTTACCCACAAGGAAGAAAACAGATAGTGGATGTGAATGGGACCCTGTCTAAACCCCAAATCTTGAACTGCAGGGTACCCCAAGGGAGTGTGCTGGGTATACTTTTATATCTGTTGTATATTTTCTATTGTATATTATATTTCTATTGTATATAAATTACCTTTTCCTATATGCAGATGATTCTGCACGGTTGGTTTCCCACAAAGACAAAAATGTGGTTGAGAAAGCTCTCAGTGCTGAACTTCTGAATGTCAGTAAATGGCTATATGACAATAAGCTGTCACTTCACCTTGGAAAAACAGAGTCCATCTCGTTTGGGTCCGAAGTGTAACTGAGGAAATCCCCAGATTTTAAGGTGGTAGTAGGTGGCATAGTAGTCGCAACAAAATACTCTGTAAAGTATCTTGGATGTGTACTAGATAACCATCTGGCATGGCACAAAATATCGCCAAAGTGAACCATAAAATGAGGTTCCTGGCTAGAACCTCCAAATTCCTGGATAGGAATGCAATGGGAACATTGGCGGGGGCTCTTGTTCAGTGCCACTTCAACTATGTATGTTCTTCCTGGTACTATAGTGCCCCCAAGATATAAAAAATAAATTAATTGCAGACATCTCAGAACAAGTCAGGATTATTATTCAACTACCAGCACTTACGCATCTTGACTATTGACACTTTGAAAGCCTTTGATGGCAATTAGTGGATGAGAGAGTCGCTCAGATAAAATTATGTCTTGTACATACGATGGTCCACTGTATGGTCCCCAGATACTTATGTAACTACTTTAACTTAGTAAGGGATATCAATAACTATTCCACTAGGAGTGAAACTGATGTTGTTCCTTTTAGATTTAAAAACGGTATGGCGAAAAAACATTTTTATACTCGGCTGCCATTCTTTGGAAAAATCTTCCAAAGAATTTGAAATGTGTAACCTCCATAGGTAGTTTCAAGTTCTCACTGAAAAAATGGCTGAATAGTAGCATGTCTCAAAAGTGAGTGGTAAGATTAAAGTAGGTGGCGGAGGGGGAAATGCCTGGGATAGCATATGGTCTGCCTTTTTGGTGCCAGTTGTTTATTATAATGCAATTGTCTTGTGTGTACAGTTGAAATCGGAAGTTTACATTCACTTAGGTTGGAGGCATTAAAACAAATTTTTCAACCACAAATTTCTTGTTAATAACAAACTATAGTTTTGGCAAGTCGGTTAGGACATCTACTTTGTGCATGACACAAGAAATGTTTCCAACAATTGTTTACAGACAGATTATTTCACTTATAATTCACTGTATCACAATTCCAGTGGGTCAGAAGTGTACATACACTAAGTAGACTGTGCCTTTAAACAGCTTGGAAAATTCCAGAAAATTATGTAATGGCTTTACAGAAGCTTCTGATAGGCTAATTGACATCCTTTGAGTCAACTGGAGGTGTACCCGTGGATGTATTTCAAGGCCTACCTTCAAACTCATTGCCTCTTTGCTTGACATCATGTGAAAATCATGAGGGTGGAAAATTATGTAGATATATTGAAGCAACATCTCAAGACATTAGTCAAGAATTTAAAGCTTTGTTGCAAATGGGTCTTCCAAATTTACAATGACCCCAAGCATACTCCTAAAGTTGTGGCAAAATGGCTAATGGAAAACAAAGTCAAGGTATTGGAGTGACCATCATAAAGCCCTGAACTCAATCCTATAAAAAAAATTGTGGGCAGAACTGAACAAGCATGTGCGAACAAGGAGGCCTACAAACCTGACTCAGTTGCACCAGCTCTGTCAGGAGGAATGGGACAAAATTCACCCAACTTATTGTGGGAAGCGTGTGGCAGGCTACCCAAAACATTTGACCCAAGTTAAACAATTGAAAGGCAATGCTACCAATTGAGTGTAAGTAAACTGTAAAATAAATAATTCTCTTTACTATTATTCTGATTTTTCACATCCTTAAAATAAAGTGGTGATCCTAACTGACATAAGACAATTTTTACTAGGATTAAATGTCAGGAATTGTGAAAACTGAGTTGAAATATATTTGGCGTATGTAAACTTCTGACCTAAACCTTATATATATATATATATACAGTGCCTTGCGAAAGTATTCGGCCCCCTTGAACTTTGCGACCTTTTGCCACATTTCAGGCTTCAAACATAAAGATATAAAACTGTATTTTTTTGTGAAGAATCAACAACAAGTGGGACACAATCATGAAGTGTAACAACATTTATTGGATATTTCAAACGTTTTTAACAAATCAAAAACTGAAAAATTGGGCGTTCAGAATTATTCAGCCCCCTTAAGTTAATACTTTGTAGCGCCACCTTTTGCTGCGATTACAGCTGTAAGTCGCTTGGGGTATGTCTCTATCAGTTTTGCACATCGAGAGACTGAAATTTTTTCCCATTCCTCCTTGCAAAACAGCTCGAGCTCAGTGAGGTTGGATGGAGAGCATTTGTGAACAGCAGTTTTCAGCTCTTTCCACAGATTCTCGATTGGATTCAGGTCTGGACTTTGACTTGGCCATTCTAACACCTGGATATGTTTATTTTTGAACCATTCCATTGTAGATTTTGCTTTATGTTTTGGATCATTGTCTTGTTGGAAGACAAATCTCCGTCCCAGTCTCAGGTCTTTTGCAGACTCCATCAGGTTTTTTTCCAGAATGGTCCTGTATTTGGCTCCATCCATCTTCCCATCAATTTTAACCATCTTCCCTGTCCCTACTGAAGAAAAGCAGGCCCAAACCATGATGCTGCCACCACCATGTTTGACAGTGGGGATGGTGTGTTCAGGGTGATGAGCTGTGTTGCTTTTACGGCAAACATAACGTTTTGCATTGTTGCCAAAAAGTTCAATTTTGGTTTCATCTGACCAGAGCACCTTCTTCCACATGTTTGGTGTGTCTCCCAGGTGGCTTGTGGCAAACTTTAAACAACACTTTTTATGGATATCTTTAAGAAATGGCTTTCTTCTTGCCACTCTTCCATAAAGGCCAGATTTGTGCAATATACGACTGATTGTTGTCCTATGGACAGAGTCTCCCACCTCAGCTGTAGATCTCTGCAGTTCATCCAGGGTGATCATGGGCCTCTTGGCTGCATCTCTGATCAGTCTTCTCCTTGTATGAGTTGAAAGTTTAGAGGGACGGCCAGGTCTTGGTAGATTTGCAGTGGTCTGATACTCCTTCCATTTCAATATTATCGCTTGCACAGTGCTCCTTGGGATGTTTAAAGCTTGGGAAATCTTTTTGTATCCAAATCCGGCTTTAAACTTCTTCACAACAGTATCTCGGACCTGCCTGGTGTGTTCCTTGTTCTTCATGATGCTCTCTGCGCTTTTAACGGACCTCTGAGACTATCACAGTGCAGGTGCATTTATACGGAGACTTGATTACACACAGGTGGATTGTATTTATCATCATTAGTCATTTAGGTCAACATTGGATCATTCAGAGATCCTCACTGAACTTCTGGAGAGAGTTTTCTGCACTGAAAGTAAAGGGGCTGAATAATTTTGCACGCCCAATTTCTCAGTTTTTGATTTGTTAAAAAAGTTTGAAATATCCAATAAATGTCGTTCCACTTCATGATTTTGTCCCACTTGTTGTTGATTCTTCACAAAAAAATACAGTTTTATATCTTTATGTTTGAAGCCTGAAATGTGGCAAAAGGTCGCAAAGTTCAAGGGGGCGAATACTTTCGCAAGGCACTGTATATATAAACAATCAATCCCTAATATATGATTGTTTATATGTTTATATATTAAGGGTATGTGAGACAAGGAAGATGTACATGTTCATAGTTTATTAGGAACAGAAATTGTATTAATTATTGGATGCTGTGAAACTAACAAAAATTGTCTGTCATTGTCTGTTGTCATTACATCGCCGCCTCACCTGGTTGTATTCCCTCTTACCCTTTCCATCTTCAAAAGGACTGCAATGGAAATAAGTTGTTAACCTTTCTTGTGTTATCCTTGATGATTTTCTTATATTGTATTTGGAGGCGTCACCAGCTAGATTTGACAAATTGTCAAATAAGTTCAATCAATCAATCAATCAATGCAATGGACAAGGCTTTACAGAGTAAGAATGGATATCTGGAGCTGTTCCTCCTCTTCCTTCTGGGCCTCTCACTGGAGTCCAATCAGACTCTCCTCTGAGGCCTTCTGACACAGACAAGAAGCCTCTCACTGGAGTCCAATCAGACTCTCCTCTGAGGCCTTCTGACACAGACAAGAAGCCTCTCACTGGAGTCCAATCAGACTCTCCTCTGAGGCCTTCTGACACAGACAAGAAACCTCTCACTGGAGTCCAATCAGACTCTCCTCTGAGGCCTTCTGACACAGACAAGAAGCCTCTCACTGGAGTCCAATCAGACTCTCCTCTGAGGCCTTCTGACACAGACAAGAAGCCTCTCACTGGAGTCCAATCAGACTCTCCTCTGAGGCCTTCTGACACAGACAAGAAACCTCTCACTAGAGTCCAATCAGACTCTCCTCTGTGGCCTTCTGACACAGACAAGAAGCCTTTCACTGGAGTCCAATCAGACTCTCCTCTGTGGCCTTCTGACACAGACAAGAAGCCTCTCACTGGAGTCCAATCAGACTGTCCTCTGAGGCCTTCTGACACAGACAAGAAACCTCTCACTAGAGTCCAATCAGACTCTCCTCTGAGGCCTTCTGACACAGACAAGAAACCTCTCACTGAGCAATAAGAGGATAGTCAAGTACATCAAGGAAAAGATCAGAGAAATGCCCCCCTCAGAGAGATGCATTAATGTGTTCCACTGTCTGAATGAGCTGAATGACTATTCTCTAGTGAAGGAGATCCAAAGCTACCTGAGTTCAGGACGTATTTCAGAAGCCAACATTTCCCCTGCTCAGTGGTCAGCTCTGGTCTTTGTCTTGCTGACTTCAGAAGAGGAGCTGGATGTGTTTGACCTGAAGAAATACTCCAGATCAGAGGATGGTCTCTGGGGCTGCTGCCAGTGGTCACAGAGGAAGGTTTTGCTTCTCTACCCTCAGCTTTGAGGTCAAACCCCTCCCACCTGAGAGAGCTGGAATTACCCAGGAGATTTAGGTTTGAAGCTGCTCTCTGGTGGACTGGAAGATAAACAGTGTAGTGCCACTCAAGTATGTTAAGGGTTTGTGTCAATCAGGATTCATGTTAGACACAAGACCAGTTTGTTGACAGTTTGTGTGTGCACTTGTATGTGAGTGCATAAGTGTGCATAAGTAAAGTGTGATGTCTGTAAGCTCACACTGGATCCAAACACAGCATACAGACAGCTCTCTCTGTCTGAGGAGAACAGAACAGTGAAATGGTTGAGAGAAGGGCTGCCCTGTCCTGATCACCCAGAAAGATTTCAGGACATCAATGAGGGATCAAAACTTTCACCTAGATTCACCTGGGCAGTCTATGTCATTGAAAGAGAAGGTGTTCCTAATGTTTTGTATACTCAGTGTATTTCCTCTAGCTATGTCTATGAATATTTACAGGTCTATGAATATTTACAGGTCTATGAATATGTGTAGGCCTATATGTGTTTCTGTCTGTGAATTCCTGATTGTTCTCCCAATTTAGATGCAGCACACCTTCTACCTCAGTTAAAAATGGACAAACACAAAAGTCTGGAAGGTTGTATATGGTGTATATCTTATCCTCCTCGTTGTAATAACAGTTATCGCTCAGCCTAAAGAGGAACAGACTGGCCTTCATCTGAAATGTAATGTAACATGCTATTCACCCCTCCCTGGTTAGAAATTGTTGAATATGTCACTGTCATTTAGATTGATGTTTGTGTTTTTGTAACGTAGGCCATACCAGTGTTATTACATACTGACCATGAACCAATCATCAGTAACTCTCTCTCTCTCTCTCTCTCTCTCTCTCTCTCTCACTTGGAGGGTGGCGTGGGAAAGAGAGGCAATGCAGGGCAGATCAGGCACATTCCATATAGACACCCCTACATCACTACTGCTGCTGGATAGTTATGTAACTATTACAACCCGGTGACAATTCTATTTGGTGTGTAATTACAAATAACGGCCACTATGGGATAGTGTTGTACTATGTGAGCCATTATAAAATCAGGTGACAGTTTATTCCTCTGTCATCGCATTGAGCCTAGCATGAACACATCATCATTTCCTAGAGCATCATCTCATTTGGGATAAGTTCTCGATAGTTGCTGGTGATTTAGAAGAAATACTATGTTCTTGTCTTGTCAAATGCATAGGTCTGTTTGAATTGAAACACGGGTAGATGTAGCCTACTACATGAGTTGCTAATTTGCCAACTTTCCTCCAGGATAGAGCTAAAGGGTGTACAGGCTTTTTTTCCCAGCCCTGCTTGAACACCCTTGGTTCTTCCAATCAGCAGCTCAACAGGACATTTATTCAGTGAATTTGGAGAGTTAAGGTAGGAATGGAACAAAAGTCTGCCCACTATTCAAGAGGAGGGTTGGGAAGTAGCCAACCTCTTATGCACTGCATCTCAGAGTCATTACATATTTTACATTGCTGTTGAACAATGTTGTCGATTTTCAAGACAGAGTCCACAAGACACAGAACTCTTTGTTATTTTGCAAAACAGTAAATGTCATTGCTTTCTCAAAACACATACACAACAATTACACTGTAAAAATACATCCATGAAAAGAACACGACTGCCTGAAAAAAAGATGAACACAACATTTTTCTGTTGAGTCCAAGCACACAAAACAGAAAGTTAGTCTGTCTTTTAAAAATCTCAGTAGATCAATACATTTTCATTGCAGTCACTCAATCATGATAATCAAAATTGGAAGTACAACTATGTAGAGGTGCATATTTATGAGCAATTAGTCTCCTTTTATGCACATTTAACTAAACAATTTCATACCCATCAAATTAAATATTATTCCTGATTTTTATTTAAAAAAATAAAAAATAAGCACATTGTGTGCAAGATTCATTCATCGGTATCATCACAATCCAATTCCACGTATTGAATACATTGGCTGATTTTCTCATTGTTTTGTAGACTTTCCATTGGCGCACAGAAACACAATCCACGATAGAAATAAGGAAAGGTGAATACAATGGAGGAACTCAACTTATATGACTGGATAGGCCTCAATCCACAACAAAGCAAAGCTCTATACTGGAAGGGCACAATGTTTGAGATGGAACCCAACTTCCTTCTCTACATCTCAACATAGAATCCAAAAAATGCTTGTACACGATTGAGAAAAACTGTAAGATCATAACCTTTAAAAATAGAATATGTTCTATAGATCCATCTGTCTTGGTCGAAACCCCCAGGGTCAATATTGTGCGAGGTGGATCAGAATTCATACATAAATACATTTTCAATCGACATTGAGGTACGCATGTACCTCAATATACGTCTACTTCATGTGTATGTTCAGGATTGATTTACACAGAAGAACAAAAGTAGGAGGCATGGACTCAGTCACCCTTCATCAAGTCTCACGGCGGATGGATGATGTCAAATTACAAAACAGGGAACCACAACTTAACGCTTATTCCTTGTCATGTTTAACACGAAGCCGCTTGGGATGAAAGGTGCATATGTTTATGATGCCATTAGCTGTGTGTCTATGAAGTTATTGTCGCACCAAGGTTTTCTAACGTACCAGGGCCCAATGACATCCAGCAGGTGGATAAACCTTAAGATTGCTTGACAATGATTGGAGAAGGCAGATGGCTGCATAAAAGGTAGTGGAAAAGATGAACCGCACACAGATTTCCATTAGCTTTTTACAGTTACTTGATAGTTACTGTAGTCTACAACATTTATGCCTGTCTTTTTGTGTTAATCTATGCTAATGTTAGCATTGTGGGGCTATATTAAAGTACTAAAAGCCTGGGTTGTGTTCATAAGGCACCAAATGGAAGAAAAGAGAGTGTAATAAACTGGTCTCCTCTCCAGCATAGGGTAATTTGTAAGTGCAAACCATGAACCGATTGTTCAACAACTTTGGCATATAAATATGAACCCCAGGGATGCCATCACGCATACATGTCTCCTGTTATGAATTTTATACCAATTGAAACCAATGGGCACTGAACAAGCCTCCAATGTGTCTACCCACCTCTGACCATCCTCTTATATTCACGGCTCATGCTGACAACCCCCGACAACACTACGCAGAGAAAATAGCTTTTGTACACATATTTGGCCATTTTTATTAATGTCACATTGGCCATTTTTATTAATTTCCTGTTCATTTCTTGAGCATACAGGTTTTACAGAATGCAAAATAATGTATCATTTTATGTGGATAACGCTGAAGTTGGAATTCTAAAAAATCATCAGAGTGAAAAAGAAAAGGCATTACCGAGATAAGCAAATAGCAGGGTTGAGTAGAAGCAATGGATAATTTACATCTAAGGAAAAATGCTTTTTTCTTGTTGAATAAAAGGGCTTGTAATGAAATATGCTTTTCAGACAGTATTTCAACTAATTAAACTAGTTCAATCAAGACGTCGGATAGAGAGAAAGCTCTTTTTACTGACTTGTCAGTTTAAAAGAATGAGCACACTGATGTTTTGTAGAAGATTGAGAATGTTCCCTAAACAAAAGTCCCTGTCTCATCTTCACCCATCTAACTTTCTCACTTTAAAGCTCATTCGCTCTCTCACTCTTTCACAGAAATAAATGAACAATAATACATTTGTAGTCATTCACTGATCTATTCAGAAATGTCCTTTGCTTGTGTCTGTAAAATGAACAACAAAGAATATCATGAGTTTAAGTCCCAATGCACAATGCTAGGTTGTTGTGAAAAGCATATAGGCTCTCTAGTGCCAGGTAGAAATTGCTTGTAGGCAGTAAGCACAGATCTAGGATCAGCTTACCCCTCGCCCAACACAAACCAAATACCAGGTTGTTAGGGGCAAAGCAAATGGAACTAACCCTGCCATAATATCAGGGTGCGGTTTGACCTGCATACTGTGTTGCTGGGGCATTTGTTGAACCACAGTCGGAAACATCATTGTGCTGTTAGGTAAAATGTTTATTTTTAGGGACATTTGGTCAGACATTTGGGAAATATGGGTTGATCTGTGTCTGTCTGAAGGGTGGAATTGATAAGTGTTGGAATAATTATATACACAAATGTACAGTGTAAATGTTTGAGGTCCTCAAATCAGGGGCAAGGGAGGGGATGGGACTATTTGCTTTTCATTTTTTATGTTTATGGTTTTGTGGTGCTGGTAGTTATGGGTAGTTTCATGCTGTGATCGGTGTGTGTGTGCAGGTCCTGGTAGTTATGGGAAGTTTCATGCTGTGATCGGGTGTGTGTGCTGGTTCTGTTAGTTATGGGTAGTTATGGGAGAGCACCCTCTGATCAGAGCACCCACTGTGGGTGTGGGAGCACCCTCTGACCAGTGCACATGATAACAATCAAACAGCTATGGTCATGTGAATTGTTGTGTCACGCCCTGGCCATGGAGAGGCTTTTATTCTCTATTTTGGTTAGGCTAGGGTGTGACTAGGGTGGGCATTCTAGTTTCTTTCTTTCTATGTTTTCTATTTCTTTGTTTTTCGCTGAGTGTGGTTCCCAATCAGAGGCAGCTGTCTATCATTGTCTCTGATTGGGAATCATACTTAGGCAGCCTTTTTTCCCACCTGTGTTTTGTGGGAAGTTGTTTATTTGCCTTACAGAACTGTTCGTTTTTCACTTTGTTATTTTGTTTGAGTGTTTATGAGTAATAAAGAATTATGAACACTTAACATGCTGCGTTTTGGTCCATGCCGTCCGACGAGAGCTGTAACAGAACTACCCACCACCAAAGGACCAAGCAGTGTGGTCAGGAGGAATGGACCTGGGAGGAGATCTTAGACTAGAAAGGACCCTGGGCGCAGGCTGGAGAGTATCGCTGTCCGAAGGAGGAGATGGAGGCAGCTAAAGCGGAACTGCGACGTTATGAGAAGTTGGCTCAACGAGGCAAGCACAAGAGGCAGCTCCAAAAAACTTTTTTTAGGGGGGCACACAGGGAGATTGGCAGGGTCAGGGTTCAGATCTGAGCCAACTCCCTGTGGTTACCGTGGGGAGCGAATGACTGGTCAAGCACCGTGTTATCCGGTTCTGTGCACCATGCCTTCGGTGCACAGCCACAGCCCGGTGCACTCTCTGCAAGCTCCCCGCAGTTGCCGTGCTAGAGTGGGCATTCAGCCAGGAGGGATTGTGCCGGCTCAGCGCTTCTGGCCTCCGGTGTGTCTCTTCGGCCCAGGTTATCCTGCGCCAGCTCTACGCACGGTATTACCAGTTCGCCAGGACAACCCAGTGCGGCCTGTTCCAGCTCTCCGCACTTGCCGGGCTACGGGGGGTATCCAGCCATGACGAGTTGTGCTAGCTCTGCACTCCAGACCTCCGGTGTGCCTCCACGGTCCAGTGTGTTCTGCACTGGCTCTACGCATTATGCCTCCAGTGCGCCGTCATAGCCCAGTGCGTCTGGTGCCAGCTCTCTACACTCATCGGGCTAGAGTGGGTTTCCAGCCAGGACGTGTTGTGGCAGCTCAACTCACTAGGCTGCCAGTATGTCTCCTCAGTCCGGCGAGACCTGTTCCAGCAACGGTCCCCAGTCCAGAGCCTCCAGCGACGGTCCCCAGTCCAGAGCCTCCAGCGACGGTCCCCAGTCCGGAGCCTCTAGCGACGGTCCCCAGTCCGGAGCCTGCGGCGACATTCCCCAGTCCAGAGCCTCCGGCGATGATCGGTGGTCTGGATCTTCCGGCGATGAGCTGCGGCCCGGTTCCTCCAGTGAAGGTCCATGCACCAGGGCCGCCACCAAAGCGAAGGGATCTGCGGGCGGAGGGGGGTCTACGTCCCGCACCGGAGCCGCCGCCGTGAAGAGATGCCCACTCGGACCCTCCCCTTTAGAGTCAGGTTCTGTGGCCGGAGTCCGCACCTTTGGGGGAGGGGTACTGTCACGCCCTGGCCATAGAGGAATTTATTATCTATTTTGGTTAGACTAGGGTGTGACTAGGGTGGGCATTCTAGTTTCTTTATTTCTATGTTATCTATTTCTTTGTTTTTCGCTGAGTGTGGTTCCCAATCAGAGGGATTGTCTCTGATTGGGTATCATACTTAAATAATCCTCTTAGAGATCGGGCTACTTTTTTCAACATTCTGTTAAAAATCGTGCAACATTTCAACGTCCTGCTACTCATGCCAGGAATATAGTATATGCATATGATTAGTATGTGTGCATAGAAAACACTCTGAAGTTTCTAGAACTGGTTCAATGGTGTCTGTGACTATAACAGAACGAGTTCCGTGGTCAAAATCGCAAGGAAACCTGATCACAAAATCGACGGAGAAAAAATCAATCCGCCAGTCTATGTATTGTCTATTGGAAGGAAAAATACTTAAGGATGGGATTACAGTTCCTACAGCTTCCACACGATGTCGCCAGTGTTGTGATTTCGATTCAACTAAATCGTTGGTCATCTGAGTAATAGCCACATCCGGTTTTCAGGTCCACAGCTGTGAAAAATGTAACTGGAAAAGTTGACTACGTTTTCCAAACTTGTACCTATTGAATAGAGATCGCTCCGTGATCAATTTGATTGTTTATTAACGTTTACTAATACCTAAAGTTGGATTACAGAAGTGGTTTGAAGTGTTTTGTCAAAGTTTATAGGCAACTTTTTTAATTTTAAAAAATAACGTTGCGTTTAAAAACTGTGTTTTTCCTGGATCTGACGGTCTTCATAAATGGACATTTTGGGTATACAAGGACCGATTTAATCGAAAAAAAGACCCAATTGTGATGTTTATGGGACATATAGGAGTGCCAACAAAGAAGCTCGTCAAAGGTAATGAATGTTTTATATTTGATTTCTGCGTTTTGTGTAGCGCCGGCTACGCTAATTCTTTTGTTTACGTCCCCTTCTGGTATTTCGGCGTGTTGCCTGCTATCAGATAATAGCTTCTCATGCTTTCGCCGAAAAGCATTTTACAAATCTGACTCGTTGGCTAGATTCACAACGAGTTTAGCTTGAATTGAGTACCCAGCATGTGAGTTTTAATGAACGTTTGAGTTTTAACGAGTGCTATTAGCATTTGGCGTAGCGCATTTGCATTTATTGTTGGCAAGGTGGGACGCTAGCGTGTCGGGTGGGCCAGAGAGGTTAAGCAGTCTTTTTCCCACCTTTGTTTTGTGGGTAGTTGTTTTCTGTATAGTTTATTTGCCTTACAGAACTGATCGTTTTTCACTTTGTTATTTTGTTTGAGTGTTTATGAGTAATAAAGAATTATGAATACTTACCATGCTACGTTTTGGTCCATGCCGTCCGACGAGAGCAGTAACATGTTTCTTACTCTGACTATTCATATAAACATCCTCATTGTCATCTTGGATCATATTGTTCAGTATCCAGTACTGTATCTGGTTAAATTAGTAAAAAAAGGCTCAAATGTTTATTACCTATTAAAAAAATTGCGCGCCCTCCAGTTTCACCGGAAGTTGTCCCGCTAGCGGGATGCCTAGCCCAAACAGGTTTAAAAAAGAAGCACTAGAATAAAAAAGTGAATAAAAATATAGAACCATTAAAATGTGAAGAAGGTGAGAATGTTTTTGCAAACACATGTACTTAATTTCTCTCAAATCATTCTGAATCTATAATGTCTGTTGGGTAATATGGAACCCACTGAGACTCCATACATTTCTGCATTTATTCATGCATCTACTTCACAGCAAGTCCATGAGTTAACTACAACTTGTTGATTTTCACATTGATTCGTTCCACAACTCATCGTGTACATCAAAATGGTATAGCATGTATGTCAAGAAAAACAAACAAGTATCATTGATCCCCATGGAAACACAACATAGAGAACAAAACAATTAGATTACAGTCAGTTTCTGTTTCAGTTTTGCTAGACTTTTAAAACATCACATTTTTAAACCCCTTTTAAGGGGGGGCTGAACATACTGATTTCAGATCGTTTTTCCACCTCTTCATAAAGAAACACGTGATTTACATCAAAGGGGGTTTTGTTTGTGGGTGTGTTGTGTTCACTACATCATACCCTGGCAAATAGACTTGTTTGTTCCTCTTCATTCACTGTAGCTGAGTTAAAGTTGGAATGACAGTTATGTTTGTGATGCTCACGTTAGCTCACAAATGTGAGGATGTTTGTGTTGGAGAAAAACTACAAGCCATTCATAAAAAACAAGTTTGGTTCTTTCAACATAAAACTGGTGATAACGTTGTGTAGCTATTTGTCATTCATTGTCTCATATCAATCAAACAAGTTCCCAGGCGCTGCATGCTAATGACTCAATTGGGTAGTTCTGTTGTCTGGAAGGAAATGGACTGGCTGTAGGTTGATATAGTGTGCAGCTTGGTCCTTTAGGTGTTACCAGACAGCTGAACCATGTTAGTGGGCATGTGGGTATGATTGAAATCCAAACACAACCCTCAAATGTCCAATGATGTAGCAACATCATTGATACATTTCCTAAATCTCGCAAATCTCTTTTTTTAAAGACACTTACTTAAAACTTCTTCGGGATCGGTGTCCCTTCCACGGGACGGTTGAGCAAACATAGGCTAATGCGATTAGCATGAGGTTGGTCAGTAACAATAACATTTCCCAGGACATAGACATATCTGATATTGGCAGAAAGCTGAAATTCTTGTTAATCTAACTGCACTGTCCATTACAGTGAAAGAATACCATGCTATTTTTTTTGCAGAAAGTGCACAATTTGGAACATAAAAAGTTATTAATAAACAAATTAGGACTATTTGGGCAGTCTTGATACAACGTTTTGAACAGAAATTCAAAGGTTCATTGGATCAGTCAAACACTTTGCACATACACTGCTCCCATCTAGTGGCCAAAAAAATACAAAAGAATGGTTGTTTTTGTCTTTGTATTATCTTTCACCAGATCTATTGTGTTACATTCTCTTACATTCCTTTCACATTTCCACAACCCTCAAACTGTTTCCTTTCAAATGGTACCAATAATATGCACAACCTTGCTTCAGGGCCTGAGCTACAGGCAGTTAGATTTGAGTATTTCAGGCGGAAATTTAAATAAAGGGGCGGATCCTTAATAACCAAAGTTATATTATTTACACTTTGTAGTCAATTTGGCTTTAGAATGAATGTTTCTGACTACTATCAAGATACAGGCCCTTTTCGTCAAGATACGCTCCTATTTAAACAGACACTTTTTAAACAAACATTTGTTTTGACACTTTCTACTGCCTTTTAACCCAAAGGCTCTGTGGCGTAAAGGAAACAGAAGCCACACGAGCTCTGATAGCAAACGTGGGCGTGCTTGTGGTGACCAGACACCAGGAGCAGATCTCAGAACAGTTGTCAGGGTGAGACTGGGGGATTGTCCCAATGCAAACAGTAAGGGCTGGCTGACTATCTCAATGTCCATCACTGCATGTGGACAAACACGCAGATCTGATGCACAAATTTACCATACACCATAAACAATCCCGTTATTGAAAACATAATCCAGGTGCATTCCAACACACACGTTGTACTACACGTGTGTACACAACCACACACACACACACAGAGGCATGTGCAAGTGTACACTTGCCACATAGCAAAGGACAAGCGTGCACACACACACACACACACACACACACACACACACACACATGTGCAAGTGTACACACATAGCACACACACACACACACACACACACACACACACACACACACACACACACACACACACACAAGGCAGACCATATGGAAGAGGTTAATACATGCAGGACCCATATTAATGAATATGGTGCTATGAGGGTTGTCTTAAAAAGTAAGCGCTAACACTTGTTCAGTATCAAAATGCATTTGAGGACCAATGATCCAGAGAGCACCAGTCACAGTTAAAGACCCTCATTCTCTAAACCCTATCGTCCAAGTCACCTAGGGCCCGTTTCCCGGACACAAATGAAGATATTTTCCATTGATCGTGCTTTTTTAGTCCAGGACCAGGCTTATTCTGTTTCCAAGAGACCAGCTGCTAGAATCAACAAAAAAGTTTTTTTTGAAAAACACTTTAAACCAGCCCCAATAGACATCTAGGATTAGGTTAGTTTCCTTTATACAGCTACATAAGGCAACAGAAAAAACTGGACACAGGCCTAAGAGAGGCTTATCTCCTCAGAGACAGGTTGTGTGGGGACAAACCTCTGATAAGACCGGATGTAGATAAGGTTAGAGATCCTAGAGTTAATGCCTGGGGTCTGCAGAGAGATTATTAACTGTGATATGGCATGAAATGAACTATTTTTTAAATTATTTTTTTATTTAACTATGCAAGTCAGATAAGAACAAACATCAACAACTGGCGAATGGGAGAGTATAACAAGCTCTGTCTAGCACTGCAGTAATTGCCTGACATACCCTTAAACCGCCAGGTACTGTAGACGATCCCAGAAACACGGGCCGGCCATGCAACAATACAGTTTTGCTGCATTGTGCCATCACTGAATCTGACATCTCCTTGTAGCCTTTGTGGCGTGCCATCCAACAGCTTGTCACCCGGGAGTGTGATATTAGGTCGTTATTTTATGACTTGGAATGTTCACGCTTGCCTTGTTATAGGCCAGAAGTAGCTCAGGCTGCTCTCACTTTTCAGTTGGTTGCTTGTAGCCTGGCACTGCAACCGGTCCCACAGGGGCTTGTTAGAAAAAGAGATGTTTGGGCTTGTTCTCACCACCTCAGCACAAGCCTCTCACACTATATAGCACAGCGAGATGAGAAGAGATTCATGTCTGACTTCAGATCTTTCACAGCGCTGCGTTGAGTGGAGATGCCTCGTGTTCATCTGCCACATTTTGTTTCATAGTATACCAGTGGAATTGTTTATTTCATCATGTTGTATGTATAAAAGATGATATTTCAATAGCGAAATATATAGAAACCAGGTCTCACAAAGAAATGATGTGTTATCTCTCAATAAATATATGTCACTGACTACAGTTTGGGAAATGTATCATCTAAAACCATCCCAAGGGGTTTGACACACTTGTGTAGAAGTTTAGCCAAAGCGTCAAACTATCTTTGTCAAGGCATATTTGTGTCAACAAGCTAACACAGAGAGGAGTTGGTTAATGTAGACAGACGGGACCACCAGGATTAACTCATTTAACTCATACTTTTCCAGTCTAGATTTTTAAGTTGCTTTAAGTCATTTTAAATCACGTTAAGTCGTATTAAGTCCTGAATTATTTTTTCATTGTTTGGCAGAGTTTGGCTTTCTCCCTCCACTTATCTCTCTACAGCGTTATCTGAAAAAAAATTTGGCAGGAAACTTCAAATCAAATCAAATGTATTTATATAGCCTTTCATACATCAGCTGATACCTCAAAGTGCTGTACAGAAACCCAGCCTAAAACCCCAAACAGCAAGCAATGCAGGTGTTGAAGCACGTTGGCTAGGAAAAACTCCCTAGAAAGGCCAAAACCTAGGAAGAAACCTAGAGAGGAACCAGGCTATGAGGGGTGGCCAGTCCTCTTCTGGCTGTGCTGGGTGGAGATTATAACAGAACATGGCCAAGATGTTCAAATGTTCATAAATGACCAGCATGGTCAAATAATAATCATCACAGTAGTTGTTGAGTGTGCAGCAAGTCAGCACCTCAGGAGTAAATGGAGGTAGCTTTGAGGTTTCCCGCATCTTGAAAATGGCTTTAACTAGGATAATCAAGCAGCTTGCATTATGGCTAATTGGACATCAAACAGGCCATGTGAGGGAGAGATTAGACTTCTGAGGAGTACGCCAACATTAAAGAGACCATTTTGTTCTCTGTCAGAGAATTTGTTCTAAATCTGGATTGGACAGAAAGTGTTTAATTCAATTTAACTCACTTTAATTTACTAGAGGAGGATGAGGTATATCAGGGATGCTGGGTTATGTTTATATCTCTCTAGTCGTTGGTTCTCACATTCACAGCAGGTATTCTCCCTATCCATTTGGTTAAAAAAAGCTGAGGAATAGGGCTGGAGAAACATAACCACTCTCAAATTCATAGACTGAGCTATGGAATAAATGACTGACCATCCATGATATCAAAATTATAGTTTAACCATGTTTTGAGGCTGTACACTGTTTGTTTGCATTTACTTTGTTTACAAACATTGAAGTAAAACAAGCTTACGTTTTGAGTTCTCATGGGGTACGACAGTTGAACTAAGCCCCTGAGGCATAAAATCTTGAAGAATCAATGGGTATCAAAAAATGGATGTAGCAACTTCTGATTGCCCCTTTAGTGCATACTTAAGACAGGTTATTCATGAAACCACTTCAGACCATGATTGTGTTAGCAGCACCACCACCTAATCCATGCTTTTCATCTCTATTTGGAATTGAAGTTTCCCCTCAGGAACCTGGACAGCAGACAGCAGAGCCAGAAGACGACTGGCCATCCCTCAGAGCCTGGTTCCTCTCTAGGTTTCTTCATAGGTTCCTGCCTTTCTAGGGAGTTTTTCCTAGCCACCGTGCTTCTACATCTGCATTGCTTGTGTTTGGGGCTTTAGGCTGGGTTTTTGTATAAATGCTTTTTACATCAACAAATGTCACAAAGTGCTTATACATACATTTGATTTGATTTGATAGCAGAGGCAACCCTATGCGCATCCCCATTGACAGGTGAGGTAGAGGGAGGTAGGGTTAGCACAGCAAACTCTATGCCTATAACCAGGTCTTAAAGAACCAGATAGCCTGTTGGCAAAGATTAAAGATGAATTTAATTATGCACATCTGAAAGAGACACTTCTCTAAAAGGCAACATCAAAATACATCAATACTTCTGAAGAAAGGTCCAGGGGTGATTGGACTATAATCTGAGGTTGGCAAGATGTGGTATAAAGTCATTTCATTACATAGCTTTATGTGGAATCCACATGCATGCAGGCACACACACAAACATGCAAACACACAAACACACACACACAAACACACATTTCACCAAAATCGATCAAAAAACTGTTTCACAGCTCCTTTCCCTGAGGGGAGAAGTTAGCAGCGCTATAGCTTCTGCTGCCAGCTTGTCGGATTTGAGGTTTATGAAATATATCAAACCAGGGCCGACCTCCTCAGGGAACATGTGCCATCCAAAGCTCCGCATGCATTCGCTGCCGTCGCACAAGCTGTCACAAACACTCTGCTTAATTTGCAAAGCATCACACATAGGGGAAAATAGGAAACAAGTGTAAATTCCTCCGTGTGTGAATACACATCTAAATCAGCCGGAATGCTGCTGGTGTTACTATGAGGACAGAGAGTAAGGGCCTTATGTTTTGAATGTATCTATGTATCCAGTACTCACATGTATTGTAGATGACACCACAGGTTTCAAGTAGAAAGAAAAAAAGGCTAGCCAGGTAGACACCAGCAAGCGTGCTAGTGTGCGTGTGTGTGTATGTGTGTGTGTGTATGTATCTGCGTCTTTTGGCTGTCTTCCATCATAAAATGATTACCAGATTTACTCTAATAGTCAAAAGTGTTCCAAACAATTTAATATTTTTTCAATGTTAAAAAAAGGATTGCTTGACAGGAATTATGTATACTGAACGAAAATATAAGCACAGCATGCATCAATTTCAATGAATATACTGAGTTACAGTTCATAAGGCCCTAATCTATGGATTTCACATGACTGTGCAGGGACGAAGCCATGGGTTGGCCTGAGAGGTCATAGGCCCACCCACTGGGTAGCCAGGCCCAGCCAATCAGAATGAGTTTTTCCCCACAAAGGGCTTTATTACAGACAGAAGACTCCTCAGTTTCATCAGCTGTCCGGGTGGCTGGTCTCAGACGATCCCTCAGGTGAAGAAGCTGGATGTGGAGGTCCTGTGGTGGCGCGGTTACACGTGGTCTGCGGTTGAGGCCGGTTGGAAGTTCTGCTAAATTCTCTAAAATGACATTGAAGAAATGAAAAAATTATCTGGCAACAGCTCTGGTTGATATTCCTGCAGTCAGCATGCCAATTGCACTCTACCTCAAAACTTGAGACATCTGTGGCATTGTGTTGTGTGACAAAACTGCACATTTTACAGTGGCCTTTTATTGTCCCCAGCACAAGGTGCACCTGTGTAATTATCATGCTGTTTAATCAGCTTCTTGATATGCCACACCTGTCAGGTGTATGTATTATCTTGACAATGGAGAAATGCTCACGAACAGGGATATTAACAAAGTAATCAGACAGGTGATAGAGCCGTTTTCACAGTCAACACAGAGCTTGGAGAGAACCTGGGTCCTACGTGAGATAGATAGAGAGTGCTAGCATGGCCATGGGCGTGTTTGCATGTTTAAGGGAGTGTGTGCGTTAGAAGGTGATAGCATGGTTATGGGATTGACTCTTTTGCGAGTGATTGAGCTTGCAAGAAAGGCATTTCAGAAATGAATTTCACTGCATGCAAAATTAAAACTTGAAACTTGAGACTTGAAACTTGATATCACATCTGTAATGTCAGTCAGGTAACACTGTCATGGCAAACTATGCAAACTATGCTTAGACAACAATTCTCACTCCCTTCCTCCCTCTGCTTCTCTCTTCTCCATTCTCCCTCTTACCCCCACTCATCTATCCATTTCTCCTTCTCTTTGTCTCCTTCTCTCTGTCTCCTCCCCCCGACTCTTCTTTCTGTCTCTCGCTCTCTCTCTAACACATTTTTATATCTGTCTATCATTGATTGTTAAGTCTCATAGATACACACACCTTTGGGGTTTCAGCTAAACCTTGATTTAGAATCTTTAACCCCCCCCCCATTGCAGAAACGCCTTATTCCCCTCTCCTCCTCCTCTTCTCACCATGTCAGACCTTAATAAACAGCTCAGTAAAAATACACTCGCAAAAGAAGCCCTGTCGCCTAAAATGTATAAAGCGTTGTAATGAAGAGGACTTGTGCCTGGAGCCACAGCTCTAAATCTCTCTCTCTTATTTCATTTTTTAAATATATTCAGATTGGCATTTGGAAAATAGGAGAATCAAATGTCTGGCGTTATATCAAAGAGGAATCTCTTTAATTTACAGACGTACGCATCTGCATATAAATACAGTGTGTTGGTGAATTTGAATAGTTCCTTGCAATGCGTGTTGCAAAACAACCAGGCTTAGTGTTGAGTTTAAACCAAGACTTTAATGGAGCATGATGAAAAGAACAGGTGTCATGCATGTTTTTGACTCGAGCTAGCCCGTGACATCAAATCTGCGTCTTCCCACTGAAGATGAATAAATACTATGCCCTAATGCCATGTATAATGAATTATATATTTCCATTTTGTAGTAATGTGACACCAGTATGGCGGTATTTAAATACATTGATCAAAAAATGTTTTCAGTTAAGACATATTTCCATATCTAAATATGAAAAGAAGCTATTTGCGGCAGTGCCTCCTCTTCTCCCTCAAGAGGCTGAAAGGATTTGGCATGGCCACTCAGATCATTAGGAACTTTTATAGCTGGAGAGCATCCTGACAAGTTGTATCACCGTCTGGTATGGCAGCTGCACCGCCCTCAACTGGAAGGCCCTACGGAGGGTGGTGCGGACAGCCCAGCGCATCACTAGGGGTGAGCTCCCAGCCATCCAGGACATACACAAAGGTATGTGGACATCCCTTCAAATTTGTGGATTTGACTATTTCAGACACACCAGTGGCTGTCAGGTGTACAAAATTGAGCACACAGCCATGCAGTCTCCACAGAAAAACATTGGCAGTAGAATGGCCCTACTGAAGAGCTCAGTGACTTCCAACATGGCTCCGTTCAAGGATGCCCCGGTAAACTGTAAGTGTTGTTATTGTGAAGTGGAAACGTCCTGGAGCAACAACAGCTTAGCCGTGAAGTGGTAGGCCTCACAAGACAACAGAATGGGACCTCTGAGTGCTGAAGCGCGTAGTGCGTAAAAAAAGTTTGACCTCGGTTTCAACACTCACTAACGAGTTCCAAACTATCGAGTTCCAAACTACCTCTGGAAGCAACGTCTGCACAATAACTGTTCATCAGGAGCTTCATGAAATGGGTTTCCATGGACGAGTAGCCGCACACAAGCCTAAGATCACCATGTGCAATGCCAAGAGTCGGCTGGAGTGGTGTAAAGCTCGCCGGCATTGGATTCTGGAGCAGTGGAAACTCGTTCTCTGGAGTGATGAATCACGCGTCACCATTGTCCGGAGGACAAATCTGGATTTGACGGATGCCAGGAGAATGCTACCTATCCCAATGTATAGTGCCAACTGTAAAGTTTGGTGGAGGAGGAATAATGGTCTGGGGCTGTTTTTCATGGTTCGGGCTATGCCCCTTTGGTCCAGTGAAGTGAAATCTTAAAACTACAGTATACAATAACATTCTATACAATACTGTGCTACCAACTTTGTGTCAACAGTTTGGTGATGGGCCTTTCCTGTTCCAGCATGACAAGGCCCCTGTGCTCAAATCGAGGTCCATACAGAAATGGTTGGTTGAGATTGGTGTGGAAGAACTTGACTGGCCTGCACAGAGCTCTGACCTCAATCCCATCAAACACCTTTGGAATGTATTGGAATGCCGAATGCGAGCCAGGCCTAATCGCCCATCATCAGTGCCCAACCTCGCTAATGCTCTTGTGGCTGATTGGAAGCAAGTCTCCGCAGCAATGTTCCAACATCTCGTGGAGGCTGTTATAGCAACAAAGGGGGTACTAACTCCATATTAATGGCCTTGATTTTGGAACGAGATGTTCGACGAGCAAGTGTCCACATACTTTTTGTTATGTAGTGTACATGCCAGACATGTTTGAGAAATGCCATAAAAATTGTCAAAGACTCCAGCCCACTGAGAAATGGACTGTTCTCCATGCTCCCGACCGCCAGATGGCACCAACCTACTCTTAAACAGCTTCTGTCCCCTGGCCATAAGGCTGTTAAATGACTAACTGCTGCTCCCCTCACACCTACGCTGCTGCTAAAATGATTATTGATTTGATTTATTACTACCACTACCGCTGCTGTTCATGGGATCCTGCACTAAGACATCAAGACACTGCCGTGGTTGAAACCAGCCTATAGCCCCGAAGTTCATATTAATGCACAGCCGTTGCTCTCCATGCATCTAAATGTTTCATTACAGGCAGAGCGCAGAACATTTCTCAGCCTATATGTGGCCTCTCGCCGCCAAGCTCCTTCTTAAGGGAAAAGTAAAGCACGACTAGTTGAAATAAATGAGAGAGTGGAGAAAAGAGGAGGAGAGAAGAGGAGAGGAGATGTGATCAAGTACAGGGCCTGCCCCATTCTCTTCATCTAGCCTGAAGCCATGAAGTTCAAGGCTGGGGTACTGCAGGTTGTTTTTTCCAGAAAGCAGGATATCCCATTATAGTGAAAGGGAAAATAGCAATCTTCGTGGTCAATCCTTGTGTAAAGAAAAGGACAGCACTGAGCTAGCCTGCAACGTCACTTCATAGAGTAGCTCAAACTGCGCATTCGATATTTCCAAAACGACACTTCCTGATCATCAAATGTGCCACTGAGACTTCATATTGGAAACAATGGAGTGGCGTCATTGATGGCTCTGTCCATTCTTTTTACAGTCTATGGGTCTATCACATTATATACAGTATATCTAGCAGACCAATAGAGGGAAATATGCTTAGCTCCTTGTCTATATCACAGGATGGAGGGATACAACTGAATTCTGAAGTGAATAAGGAAGCTCAAGCATGCGACAGGTGTATACACACAAGCATACACACATAGACCCCCCCAACACACACACACACACCCTGCCAGAAGCATCAAACCCTTACATCACTGAACTTTCTTCCAGTCCGACACTGCAGGTGTGTTACCACAGCAACAAGCTTTTCCATTTGGAGCTAGGCTGATATCCTCATTCGGTATGCAGATACTGCTCCGCTCTCTCGCTTGACAAGTCAATCTTACTTTCATCTCATTTCTTACTTCTGATTGGCTTGTTCTTCACTGCTGAATGACAATGAGGAGTGAACTACATGTACTCATACTCATACGCTGTGAGTGAGTGTGTGTGTGTGTGTGTGTGTGTGTGTGTGTGTGTGTGTGTGTGTGTGTGTCACAATAATCTGTGTATATGATGGCATACAATTTAAAGAGCGGAAGGTGGGGGGATTTCAATGTTATGCTATGGTTTATGGGTCATTAATGTCTGTCTCATACCCTTAGCGAATGACGGACATTCGATATAACGAAGTGACTAAATGTGTCTTACATAACAGTCACATGTGTACAGTAGGTGTGTGTATATTGTGTATGATTATACTGTACATGTGTGCTTATTTAAGTGCTCCTATACATATGTGTGGAAAAAAGAGAAGCAGAGAGAAAGAAGCCGATTGAGCGTGTTTGACCACGCACGTGCTCATAGGCTCCATGAGTTTCTTATTAGTCCAAGCTCAGTCTGTTTTGCTTGACTTTCTCAAGATCCCCAGGGGGGCTGGAATTATCGACTGTCCCTCTGTTTCCCTCCAACCTGTGTGCTCATGTTGTCTGCTTTGTTGAGCTCCAAAGGACAGCTAATGCATTCTGGGAAGAGAAAAGAAGGCAAATGGAGTTGTGATTTACTGGGAAGTTAGCTGTACTTATCTCCCGGCTGATATGCTAAGTGACATCCACTGTGTTTATAGTGATGGAAATGATGAACAGCGATGTACTGTGTGGAAGAAGACACAGAGAATACCTATTAGTGACCTGTGACACACACACACACACACACACACACACACACACACACACACACACACACACACACACACACACACACACACACACACACACACACACACACACACACACCACACACACACACACACACACACGCGCACGCACACACCTACACACACACACACACACACACACACACACACACACACACACACACACACACACACACACACACACACACACACACACACACACACACACACACACACACACACACACACACACACAGCCATTGCTGATGTCCCATGTTATAGAGACATTGAACCACTGGTCACCTCCGGTGTCACACTGTGTATTTAAATACTGTTACACTGTTTATACACACTGCATTTTAAAATATATATTGGATTCTTGACATAGGAGCTAGTAACATAAGCATTTCGCTGCACCGCTATAACACCTGGTAAACTATGTAGTTGACCAATAAACTTTGATTAGATTTGAGTGCGCTGTAGCTAGTCTGTAGCTGGTTCCAAGCTCATCTCTAGCTGGTCTGTAGCTGGTCTCTAGTTGGTCTATAGCTAGTCTGTAGCTGGTCTGTAGCTGGTCTGTAGCTGGTGCCTAGCTCATCTGTAACTGGTCTGTAGCTGGTCTCTAGCTGGTCTCTAGCTGGTCTGTAGTTGGTCTGTATTCCCTGTAGAGTAACTACAATGTTGTTGATCCATCCTCAGTTTTAAACATTGGCCTCATGGTAAAATCCCTGAGTGGTTTCCGTCCTCTCCGGCAACTGAGTTAGTGACATTCAATACCGTTGCAAACAAGAGTTTCTATTGGAAAAATTCAGGTATGTCTATCCCTGTTTTGTTCTCTTTGCTTCCGTTTAAGAAAAGTTTTTCAACAGAATCGGTGGAATGAATCCACCCCTGATCACTGTAAATACTGTGATCAACTGTAAACACAGTTCACTTTCATAGCAGCCATGTTGTGTTCCTTCTCACATCTATGGCTCTCCTCCTCTCACCTCTTCCCTTTGCTTGTGGACTTTAATGCACAACACATCAGCTGTATGTGACCAAGCTAAACCAATGCACACAGTCTACATGCACACAGTCTACATTGTTGTCACCATATTAGCTAAATTAACATCATAGTCAGCATAGCTAATAGAACTAACGCGTTAGTAAACCCGCTACAATCATGCAGTAACATTTGTGTACAGTCAGTAAGCAGTTACATCGGCGCACCCCGGTGGCAATGAATTAGTAATACCAAAAGCTTACTTTGACTTGGAAGAGTTACAGTGTTGCGTTGGAAAGTTATAGCCAGCTAGCTAACATAGCATTCCTCTGTTCAATCAGGGTGTTTCAGTAGGCGAAACTAGCTAACTGCATTTGATAGCCAAGTAAGTGAAATTGAAAATGAAAAAGAATGACAAAATCTCTCTATTTCTCTCTTGCATTTTTGTAATTTTGGAAGAAATGTAACTGTTCAACTATTGTCTTTCTCTTTCTTTGAGTCAACTACTCATCACATTTTATATACTGCAGTGCTAGCTAGCTGTAGAGTATGCTTTCAGTAATAGATTAATGATCTGATCCTTTGATTGGGTGGACAACATGTTAGTTCATGCTACAAAAGCTCTGACAGGCTGGAGGACGTTGCCATAATTACCGTGTAAGTGTATAGAAGGGGGTGAGAACCATGAGCCTCCTAGGTTTTGTATTGAAGTCAATTTACCTAGAGGAGGACAGAAGCTAGCTGTCCTCTGGCTACACAATGGTGCTACCCTACAGAGTGCTGTTATTGCTACTGTCATGACGTGGCCCTTTCTGGGTATAGATCATGGCACCCCCTCTCTCTATCTCAGGTCGTAAATTCCTGGAGGAGACTCTCTCCCCCTGGCCATGCAGAAAGAGAGACACATAGAGAGAACAAAGGATTTCACATTGCAAACTCCTAAATCGACAAAATTGGAATTTGATATGAAATGTCCACTTGTGAGAAAGTGGGAATGGTCAGTGGACACCTTAGGGATGGGTATGATGAGTGTGTTTCATTTGGTGACCTCAGAGAGGACAGGAAACACACATAACTATATCTATGAATATGTACATTTCTCATTTATGGGGGTTTGCATCTAATTCTTGTATAAAATGACTGAGTAAAGATGAAACTATTTGTGAAATGATGTAAGGTGATGTTAAACCTTTAATGAAAGAGAATTGTATTCCCTTTAAAGTTGAACCAAGTCATTGGCCCGCCCCCGTGAGCAAAGACATGATCTGGTGTCATAGACCCGCCTTTTCAATTGTTATGAATAAAACCCACTCCTGAGGAAATCCTCTTCAGACCACACATACCTCGATGGACACCGAGGGGGCACAGGTTGAGTTTAGACCACAAAAACCTCAGAATAAGCTAAGGTTGTAATGGTTGTTGAATTCCTAACCATACCACGTGGAGCATTGGCTACACGGCTGGAAATGCTTAGACTCTGAGACTATCGATCCCAACAGAATAAGAGCAAATCTTAGATAATAATTACTAGTTTGCAGCTAGAAATTACGTCAACCTGGGATGCGCAGACCGACAACCGCCGAAACATATATTCTATGAGAACATATCTGAATGGTACTTTGAAGTATACATTCTAACCACGAAGTACTTTGATCTTCAGGGAGGCAGAGAGAGAGAAAATGATGAACTGACTCTCCAACAGAAGGACTGATGATTCCAAAAGAGATCACAACGACACACTGAGCGTAAATACATATATTGATTGCAATTATTCCCGAACGAGTGAGCATTCATGTGCAAAGGATTAGCATTTCAATTTATATAATTATCAACTGTGTAGTGACTCTTGTAATTCCCACCCTTCTGAGTCCACACCCACTTCCCTTTGTCCATCAAGCCACCATATCGGCTTAGCCCACTAGGGAGACTCCCCTATCATTTCCTTGTAACCATAACTGTTGTTTGTTTATGCATTTTCTGTGATTATTTAGTTAGTTAGTAAAAAATTTTAAGACAATTGATGTATGGATGATTCATAGTAAAGGCTGGATTCGTGCAGATAACCAACAATTTACGACGTTTGGAATGAGACTAATGTGAGGTAAAGATTAATTAATTAATAAGAAGACTAATTGATCAGATTTTAAAATATCTGAAGAGTTAAATTAGGAAAATTATAATTTTGTAATCTGAAGATTTTCCTTGGTTCCCCGACCTCCTAGTTAATTACATTTAACATGATTTGTTTAATCACGTAATAATAATTATAGAGAATTGATTTGATAAAAGTAAGTATTCACTGTTAACGATGACAAAGACACGACACTACTGTAGACCTTCTTGGCAAAATAGTGTGTTTTAATTTGGACACGTGATTATATTTAGTATAATGTTATCAAAAATTCACAACTTTTTAAATGTTTTACCATTTTTATTTTTATGGAATTCACTGAGGAGGATGGTCCTCCCCTTCCTTTTCTGAGGAGCCTCCACTGTTGCACACAGATTGAGTCCATGGAACTTATTATGTGACTTGTTAAGCAAATGCTTTCTCCTGAACTTCTTTAGGATAGCCATTAGAAACGGGTTGAATACTTATTGACTCAAGACATTTCAGCTTTTCATTTTGAATTCATTTGTAAACATTTAAAAACATAATTCCACTTTGGCGTTATAGGGTATTGTGTGTGGGCCAGTGAAACAAAATCTCAATGTAATCCATTTAAAATTCCGGCTTTAACACAACAAAATGTGTAATAAGTCAAGGGCTGGAACAAAAAACACAGTCGCCTTCCCATCCAGGGTTTTGTCATCAACTGCAGTACACAATTCCCAAATGGGACAACAAAGATACGGATTGATATTGATTGCATTGACAGTGCTTTCAACTCAATCTACCCCTTAATCAGTACTCGGTAGGGGATGGGGACAGAATCATGTGATTGTACCACAATGGTTTGCTACTACCAGCAACTGCTGACCACTTCTCTCTGATCTCAGTACAGACAGATCAGAGAGAGCGAAAAGCAGGGTTTGTTGACATCAAGCCAGGTTCCAGCATTTTAAAACAACAAGAAAAAGACACATCAAAGACAGAAGATGCCCTTTGTTCTTGTTCGTCTTTGGTTGTAATAATCTCATAAAAAGTGCACAACAAAGGACCATATTGGCTCTGCCATAGACAAAGTACATTTGATTCACAGTGGGGGTGCCAGTAGAGGGGTGGGAGGGGGCTGAGCTAATTTAGAATGATGGATCCAGGGGGAGAGTTGCAGCTGGTTGCTTGTGGAAATGAGACTGATATGGATATTAATGTTTTAGTTTAGATTGAAGGCTTCACACAGTGTAAAGTGCAACAGATTATACAGATTTTGCTCCAATATGAATTGTCTGTAATCTACATGGAACTGATGTGTAATATCATGGAACTGATGTCTAATAGCAGGGGAATATGTGTCTTGTTACATTTTATGGTTCTGAAATAAGTGAGACCCCTGGCTGTAAACACTCAATGCTCAGAAACGACCAATCAAAGCTGTTGGTCCTTAAATCAAACTGGAAAAGCCTCTGGAAAGGGCACTATGAATCCAATAAATGATGAAATTAGTTAAATAATATCCTAATACCAGATAGACTGACCAAACGAACACAAGTGGCTTGCATCGTGGCCAACCAATAGGTGGTAGAAACTCTATTTCGAGTTAGAATAGCAGAACACACAATGTGCAATTTCGAAACTTGGTTGTGCATCAGCAATTTCCTATTGTTACACTGAGTGTACAAAACACAGAACTTGATCTTCATCTTCCAACACTGCTTGCATCATGGCCAACCAATAGGAGGCAGAAGCTCGAGCAAAGCCAAGGAAGATGAACCAATAGGAGAGTAGATAAATGTCACAGCCAATAACGTTGCTCTTTCTCTGTTTGTCTCTTCCTGTCTGTTTCACCTGACTGAGTACTTTAGATGGATGGGCCTATTTAGTGAGGACCACATAAATAATATTCAGGGTCCTTGTGGTACAACATGGCACCACATTATGAGATCCCCTGTGCGACACTCACACACATGCACAAGCATGCATGCACGTACACACACACTGACACATGCACGCGCGTACACACACACTGACACATGCACGCGCGTACACACACACTGACACATGCACGCACGTACACACACACTGACACATGCATGCACGTACACACACACTGACACATGCACGCACGTACACACACACTGACACATGCATGCACGTACACACACACTGACACATGCACGCACGTACACACACACACATGACGCACACACACTGACACACATGCACGTACACACACACTGACACATGCACGCACGTACACACACACTGACACATGCACGCACGTACACACACACTGACACATGCACGCACGTACACACACACTGACACATGCACGCACGTACACACACACTGACACATGCACGCACGTGACACATGCACGCACGTACACACACACTGACACATGCACGCACGTACACACACACTGACACATGCACGCACGTACACACACACTGACACATGCACGCACGTACACACACACTGACAGATGCACGCACGTACACACACACTGACACATGCACGCACGTACACACGCACGTACACACACTGACAGATGCACGCACGTGACACATGCACGCACGTACACACACACTGACACATGCACGCACGTACACACACTGACAGATGCACGCACGTACACACACACTGACAGATGCACGCACGTGCACACGCACACACACTGACACATGCACGCACGTGACACGCACGTACACACACACACTGCACGCACGCACACACACACGCACTGACACATGCACGCACGTACACACACACTGACACATGCACGCACGTGACAGATGCACGCACGTAACACACACTGACAGATGCACACACACACACTGACACATGCACGCACGCACGTACACACACTACACACACACTGACACATGCACGCACGTACACACACACTGAAACATGCACGCACGTACACACACACTGACAGATGCACGCACGTACACACACACTGACACATGCACACACACACTGACACATGCACGCACGTACACACACACTGACACATGCACGACAGCACGCACGTACACACACACTGACAGATGCACGCACACACACACTGACAGATGCACGCACGTACACACACACTGACACATGCACGCACGTACACACACACTGACACATGCACGCACGTACACACACACTGACACATGCACGCACGCACACACACTGACACATGCACGCACGTACACACACTGACAGATGCACGCACGTACACACACTGACACATGCACGCACGTACACACACACTGACAGATGCACGCACGTACACAGATGCACGCACGTACACACACACTGACAGATGCACGCACGTACACACACACTGACAGATGCACGCACGTACACACACACTGACACATGCACGCACGTACACACACACTGACACATGCACGCACGTACACACACACACTGACACATGCACGCACGTACACACACACTGACACATGCACGCACGTACACACACACACTGACACATGCACGCACGTACACACACACTGACAGATGCACGCACGTACACACACACTGACACATGCACGCACGTACACACACTGACACATGCACGCACGTGACACATGCACGCACACACACACTGACAGATGCACGCACGTACACACACACTGCACGCACACATGCACGCACGCATACACACACACTGACACATGCACGCACGTACACACACACTGACACACGCACGCACACACACACTGACAGATGCACGCACGACACATGCACACGTACACACACACTGACAGATGCACGCACGTACACACACTGACAGATGCACGCACGTACACACACACTGACACATGCACGCACGTACACACACACTGACACATGCACGCACGTACACACACACTGACAGATGCACGCACGTACACACACACACATGACACATGCACGCACGTACACACACACTGACAGATGCACGCACGTACACACACACTGACAGATGCACGCACGTACACACACACTGACACATGCACGCACGTACACACACTGACAGATGCACGCACGTACACACACTGACAGATGCACGCACGTACACACACACTGACACATGCACGCACGTACACACACTGACACATGCACACGATGACACATGCACGTACACACACACTGACACATGCACGCACGCACACACACACTGACACATGCACGCACGTACACACACTGACACATGCACGCACGTACACACACACTGACAGATGCACGCGCACACACGCACATACACACACTGACACATGCACGCACGTACACACACACTGACAGATGCACGCACGTACACACACACTGACAGATGCACGCACGTACACACACACTGACACATGCACGCACGTACACACACACTGACACATGCACGCACGTACACACACACTGACACATGCACGCACGACACATGCACGCACACACACACTGACAGATGCACGCACGCACACACACTGACAGATGCACGCACGTACACACACACTGACAGATGCACGCACGACACATGCACACACACACACACTGACACATGCACGCACGTGACACATGCACGCACGTACACACACACTGACACATGCACGCACGTACACACACTGACAGATGCACGCACGTACACACACACTGACAGATGCACGCACGTACACACACTGACTGACACATGCATGCACATGCACGCACGTACACACACACTGACAGATGCACGCACGTACACTCACACTGACAGATGCACGCACGTACACACACACTGACACATGCACGCACACACACACTGACAGATGCACGCACAGCACGCACGTACACACACACATGCACGCACGTAACACATGCACACGCACACACACTGACACATGCACGCACACACTGACAGATGCACGCACGTACACACACACTGACAGATGCACACACACACTGACACACGTACACACACTGACAGATGCACGCACGTACACACACACTGACACATGCACGCACGTACACACACACTGACACATGCACGCACGTACACACACACTGACATGACAGATGCACGCACGTACACACACACACATGCACGCATGCACACATGCACGCACACACACACACTGACAGATGCACGCACGTACACACACACTGACACATGCACGCACGCATACACACACACTGACAGATGCACGCACGTACACACACACTGACACATGCACGCACGTACACACACACTGACAGATGCACGCACGTACACACACACTGACACATGCACGCACATACACACACTGACAGATGCACGTACACACACACTGACACATGCACGCACGTACACACACACTGACACATGCACGCACGTACACACACACTGACAGATGCACGCACGTACACACACACTGACACATGCACGCACGTACACACACACTGACAGATGCACGCACGTACACACACACTGACACATGCACACACACACTGACACATGCACGCACGTACACACACACTGACACATGCACGCACGTACACACACACTGACACATGCACGCACGTACACACACACTGACAGATGGGACAGAAGTGACGGGTGACTGACAGTGTCAATGCCACAGGGTCCACTGGGGAATGACTAGGGTTAATAAGAGGAAAAACAGTATCCCTCCCTCCCTCCCTCCCTCCCTCCCTCCCTCCCTCCCTCCCTCCCTCCCTCCCTCCCTCCCTCCCTCCCTCCCTCCCTCCCTCCCTCCCTCCCTCCCTCCCTCCCTCCCTCCCTCCCTCCCTCCCTCCCTCCCTCCCTCCCTCCTCCCTCCTCCCTCCCTCCCTCCCTCCCTCCCTCCCTCCCTCCCTCCCTCCCTCCCTCCCTCCCTCCCTCCTATGGAATTAATTCAGTAGGCTACAGTACAATACCTTCCTCTGAACATAGAATATTAAACACATATTCATCAGTGTTGAAAAGAGCTAAAAATTCATGTCACATGCAGGTGTACACGAGGTGGTAAACTCGCCTGAGCTAATGCCTAGGCTATTCAGCAAACGAACACTGTCTCAAAGCATGCAAAAACACAGATTCAAACCCTGGTCGGTCACACAGGCAATTTCTTTATCCCTGCTTCTCCTTCATTTTGTAATTAACATATCTCTCCCTCTCTTCAAATACCTTTCGTCCCTTCCTCTCTCTCCTTTCTCCCTTCTCTCCTTTCTCCTGTCTCCCCTTTCTCCTCTCTCTCCTTTCTCCACTGTCTCTCCTTTCTCCTTTCTACTGTCTCTCCTTTCTCCTGTCTCTCCTTTCTCCTGTCTCTCCTTTCTCCTCTCTCTCTTTTCTCCTAATCTCTCTCTTATCTCTCTTATTCTCCCCTCTCATTTATCCTCTCTCCTTTCTCATCTCTTTCCTTTCTCCTCTCTCTCCTTTCTCCTCCGTCTTTTCTCTCTCTACTCTATCTCCTTTCTCCTCTCTCTCTTTTCTCTTCTCTCTCCTTTCTCATCTCTCCTTTCTTCTTTCTTCTCTCTCTCTCCTTTCTTGTCTCATCTCTCTCTTTTCTCCTCTCTCTTTTTTCTCCTCTCTCTCTCTCTCTCTCTCTTTTCTCCTCTCTCTCCTTTCTCTCTATTTTCTCTTCTCTCTTTTTCTCCTCTCTCTCTTTTCTCCTCTCTCTCTCCTTTCTCCTCTCTCTCCTTCAATTATCAGCTTGTTCTCAGAAGCCTGAGAGAGAAAGAGTACCATCACATTACCGTGGCAACCATTTGCTTATAATTCAGTGTCCTTTTGTTGTGCAGCTGGTGAATAGAATGAGGAAGTAGCGTGAGCGCCACTGAGAGACCATCCATTACAGAGGAAATATGAATTCTACTAACCCATCGTAATGTTTTTGTCCTCCAACCTTTCTCCTTCCCTCCCTTTCTCTTTCTCCTGAGTCTCCATTCTTCATCCCTTTTTATTTTCCCTTTCTCTTAGTAGTGTAAAATGGGTCAGAGAGCGGCTTCATCAAAAGGTAGTTCATGATTTTCAACGCAGAGATAGAGAGGTTTTTCTACCTTAATGGAGCTGCCCTCAAAAGATACATTTTTAAAAGGAGGAGGGAAGGTACTTTATTTCAAAATAGGGTTTTGTGAAAGGGAACCATGAAATCAAGGTGCTTTATTTCATGAGGGCCACTATTGTTGGGGGCACTCGCTGGCACCGGCTCTGTGGATGCATCATGTACTAATGACAGGCCAACACAAGAGCATGCTAAGTGGTGCTAAGAGGTACTTCAGATGGGAAAGGGATGCTCTATTGTGATGTTTGTTTCGTAATATCTAGCGGAAATTATCAGGGTGAAACAGAAATGCAGAATAAGACGTAAAACATTTTGACATTTACTATGAATATCAATATATTCCCATACATTTATTTCTGATGGGGTTACTCTAAAACAGAGGACCAAAGATTGATCAGTGTCATACATCTGCACACATGTACTGTTGTCAAGAATGCACTGTTGTTAAGCATGCACTGTTGTTACGCATGTACTGTTGTTAAGCATGCACTGTTGTTAAGCATGCACTGTTGTTAAGCATGTACTGTTGTTAAGCATGCACTGTTGTTAAGCATGTACTGTTGTTAAGCATGCACTGTTGTTAAGCATGCACTGTTGTTAAGCATGTACTGTTGTTAAGCATGCACTGTTGTTAAGCATGTACTGTTGTTAAGCATGCACTGTTGTTAAGCATGTACTGTTGTTAAGCATGTACTGTTGTTAAGCATGCACTGTTGTTAAGCATGTACTGTTGTTAAGCATGCACTGTTGTTAAGCATGCACTGTTGTTAAGCATGTACTGTTGTTAAGAATTTACAATGCAAATGACATTGCAAGTCTCATTGCTAAAATTGTATCACATTGTGTACACCAAGTCAACAAGTCATTTGCGTAATATGGGCTTGTACACACATATGAGCACATACACGCATACGCGCAAACACACACACACACGCACACACACGCACGCACATGCACACACACACACACACACGCACACACGCACACACGCACGCACACACGCACACACGCACACACGCACACACGCACACACGCACACACACACACACACACACACACACACGCACGCACACACACACTACAATTGTACCTCAGGCAACAATATTCTGGCAAATGCTGACTGCGCCATGTAAATTTTGTTACACAAATGAGCCTTTCCTAATGAAACACTTGAATTGACTAAAAGAGGTGTGTGGAAGCAGGGTGAGAAGGGTACCAGTGCTGTCGTGCCAGCTAGCTTAGTGTAACTGCACAGCAATAACAGCAGAACGCCTAAGGTAATGTTTAGGATGATGAATATGAATAAAGCTGTGTGTTTTTTAAATGAGCTATTACAGGGAACATGGAGCTTAGTGAGTTTGATAGGAATGATTTATTTCCTGCTGTCTCCACATGCGCGCGCACACACACACACACACACACACACACACAGACACAGACACACACACACCCACCCACCCACCCACACACACACACACACACACACACACACACACACACACACACACACACACACACACACACACACACACACACACACACACACACACACACACACACACACACACACTGTTCACCTGTGAGAAATGCCCTGTCCTTCCTGTACAAGGCTAGCACCGGCGGCTAATTCCGTGTTTCATCTGTAAGGCCCAAAGGGAAATGCTATCTTCCTATAATTTACAAATCACCTTCTTTAAAGTTAAATAAAAATAAAAACCCTTCCATTCTACCAGAAGGTGCCTAAAAAACCAGATGAAAGTTTATTTGAAGTGCATTTAAACATCTCAATGGACCTTACAGTAAAATAGATCAATACAGTGTAACCACAGTGAACCCACATTTATTGAATGATTCATCAGTTGCTTGTTTGTTTTGTTTGATTGATTGATTGAATTAGGGCCGGAGTGTTTGGTCATCATCCCAAAGGTGTGATAGCCTAAGTTATGTTTGTAAGCACTGTACAACGCTGTCTTGTCACCATCAGTAAAGTAGCCACCCTACTGTAAATAAGGGCTAAATTCCTTCTGCATCGCTGAAGCATTGCAGACTGAAGCGTTGCAGACTGAAGCATTGCAGACTGAAGCATTGCAGACTGAAGCGTTGCAGACTGAAGCATTGCAGACTGATGCGTTGCAGACTGAAGCGTTGCAGACTGAAGCGTTGCAGACTGAAGCGTTGCAGACTGAAGCATTGCAGACTGAAGCGTGGCAGACTGAAGCCTTGCAGACTGAAGCGTTGCAGACTGAAGCATTGCAGACTGAAGCGTTGCAGACTGAAGCGTGGCAGACTGAAGCGTTGCAGACTGAAGAATTGCAGACTGAAGCGTTGCAGACTGAAGCGTTGCAGACTGATGCGTGGCAGACTGAAGCATTGCAGACTGAAGAATTGCAGACTGAAGCGTTGCAGACTGAAGCGTTGCAGACTGAAGCGTGGCAGACTGAAGCGTTGCAGACTGAAGCGTTGCAGACTGAAGCGTTGCAGACTGATGCGTTGCAGACTGAAGCGTTGCAGACTGAAGCGTTGCAGACTGAAGCGTTGCAGACTGAAGCGTTGCAGACTGAAGCGTTGCAGACTGATGCGTTGCAGACTGAGGCGTTGCAGACTGATGTGGCAGACTGGCAGACTGAAGCGTTGCAGACTGAAGCGTTGCAGACTGATGCGTTGCAGACTGAAGCGTTGCAGACTGAAGCGTTGCAGACTGATGCGTTGCAGACTGAAGCGTGGCAGACTGACGCGTTGCAGACTGAAGCGTGGCAGACTGATGCGTTGCAGACTGAAGCGTAGCAGACTGATGCGTGGCAGACTGAAGCGTTGCAGACTGAAGCGTTGCAGACTGAAGCGTGGCAGACTGAAGCGTGGCAGACTGAAGCGTTGCAGACTGAGTTGTTGCAGACTGATGCGTGGCAGACTGAAGCATTGCAGACTGATTCGTGGCAGACTGAAGCGTGGCAGACTGAAGCATTGCAGACTGAGGTGTTGCAGACTGATGCGTGGCAGACTGAAGCATTGCAGACTGATTCGTGGCAGACTGAAGCATTGCAGACTGATTCGTGGCAGACTGAAGCGTTGCAGACTGAAGCGTTGCAGACTGAAGCGTTGCAGACTGATGCGTTGCAGACTGAAGCGTTGCAGACTGAAGCGTTGGAGACTGAAGCGTTGCAGACTGATTCGTGGCAGACTGAAGCGTTGCAGACTGAAGCGTTGCAGACTGAAGCGTTGCAGACTGAAGCGTTGCAGACTGATGCGTGGCAGACTGAAGCGTTGCAGACTGGAGCGTGCAGACTGAAGCGTGGCAGACTGGAAGCGTTGCAGACTGAAGCGTTGGAGACTGAAGCGTTGCAGACTGATGCGTGGCAGACTGAAGCGTTGCAGACTGAGGCGTTGCAGACTGATGCGTGGCAGACTGAAGCGTTGCAGACTGAAGCGTTGCAGACTGAGGCGTTGCAGACTGATGCGTAGCAGACTGAAGCGTTGCAGACTGAGGCGTTGCAGACTGATCCGTGGCAGACTGAAGCGTTGCAGACTGAAGCGTTGCAGACTGAGGCGTTGCAGACTGATGCGTGGCAGACTGAAGCGTTGCAGACTGAAGCGTTGCAGACTGAGGCGTTGCAGACTGAAGCATTGCAGACTGAAGTGTTGCAGACTGAGGCGTTGCAGACTGATGCGTGGCAGACTGAAGCTTTGCAGACTGAAGCGTTGCAGACTGAGACGTGGCAGACTGATGCGTGGCAGACTGAAGTGTTGCAGACTGAGGCGTTGCAGACTGAAGCGTTGCAGACTGAGGCGTTGCAGACTGATGCGTGGCAGACTGAAGTGTTGCAGACTGAGGCGTTGCAGACTGATGCGTGGCAGACTGAAGCTTTGCAGACTGAAGCGTTGCAGACTGAAGCGTTGCAGACTGAAGCGTTGCAGACTGAAGCGTTGCAGACTGAAGCGTTGCAGACTGATGCGTTGCAGACTGAAGCGTTGCAGACTGATGCGTTGCAGACTGATGCGTGGCAGACTGATGCGTTGCAGACTGAAGCGTTGCAGACTGAAGCGTTGCAGACTGAAGCGTTGCAGACTGATGCGTGGCAGACTGAAGCGTTGCAGACTGAAGCGTTGCAGACTGCGCATTATAAAAATGAAGGTAATTCCAGATTGAGCTGACATTTAGAGCGTTTACCATGAATGAAGTGTCTGCTAAAGCGAAAACATTGCATTGAAATTTAAATCACACTGTAACGCTGAATTTCCACGATGCGGATTGAATAGAGCCCTAGTTTAACTGTACTACAGCAACCCATGACATCAAGTCCCTCAGACAAGCTGTTTCAGCCAAAGCCATTGGGGACAACAACAGGTTAATTTCTTCTGCCCTGGTGTCACTAATAGAAATTATACCTCACACCTGCATGTATTGGGGGATAGCGGTGTGGGAAGTAATGAACAACACTGAATGGATTAACTTCCCAATGTCACAGTAGAGGTCCCGTAACGTAACGTAGGTGTGAACTAATGAAGACTTTATTTAGCAGGGGCGGAGGTACGATGGCAGGAGATTTAATGAAGAGAGAGGCCTGGGGGGCACGGGAAGCCATTTTAAAAACACAAAAGTACACCCTGCTGTGTGTGTGTGTGTGTGTGAGTGAGTGAGTGAGTGAGTGAGTGAGTGAGTGAGTGAGTGAGTGAGTGAGTGAGTGAGTGAGTGAGTGAGTGAGTGTGTGTGTGAGTGAGTGTGATGAGTGAGTGAGTGAGTGAGTGAGTGAGTGTGTGTGTGTGTGTGTGTGTGTGTGTGTGTGTGTGTGTGTGTGTGTGTGTGTGTGTGTGTGTGTGTGTGTGTGTGTGTGTGTGATCGTGCCTGCATGTGTTTGTATGTGTGTAAGTATATACAGAATGTGTTTGTATGTGTGTAACTATATACTATGTGTGTGTGTATGTGCATGGGGTTGTGTTTGCTATCTTCTGGGTACAGTATCAGCATGTGACAGAAATAATCCACTGATTCACCTTGAGAAGACTAAGACTAACACCAGCGCAATAATTGCAAGCTCTTCCTTTCTCTTCTTCTCTGACACTCTTCCCTTTTCTCTCTCTCTCTCTTTCTCTCTCTCTCTTTCCTTCTCCCTCTCTCTGCTGCCCATAACTAAATCACTCTCTTTCCTTTCCTCTCACATTCCCTCTTTAATAGCTTGGCTACTTGCCGTAGCCAATTAAATCATGTCCCTTATCTTCTCCCTTGCAGATCTTCTTCTCCATGACAGACTTCTGCCAAAATGGAAACTATTCCAGCCTTTCTTGATACTGACCACACATCAATATGATTTTAATCTACATCAAAAAAATATCAGGAGAGATTTCACAGCTTAGTTTGTGAGGTGAACACAAGAGAAACACAAACACGAACACAAGCATTGATTTTCTAAAAACTGGGCCCAGAAGAGTGGAAGTGCTTTAGAGTCTGTTATTGTAGTTTAGGGAAACAGAAAGCATTCAGCCATGCAGTAGAATTACAGGGGTTTCAAATACAGAAGTGGCTAATACATTCTTTATACTCCTATTTCATCTAGCATTTGCAGAGAAATCTGTTCTGCACTCTGTTCTTTCAAAATAAATATGTTCAACAGTAAAAGGAATATTCTGAATTGTTTTAATTCCACAGTCTGGGAATCAGAGATATTATGAAGTATGAAACAAACCACACCCTCCATTCCAGACAATGAGGTCAGACACCACCTTCCTTCTCCATTTATCCACCCCATCATCCCTTTTTATATCATTGCTTCATGTCATCCCTTCATTCCACCTCAAGGCAGCGTTGCAGTGAGTGAAGGGTAATTCGGCGTATTTATGACAGATCTGGGTTGTTCTCCTGATCGCCTCAGAGCCTGGTGTCTTCTGCTGCATTGGTATAGATCTTGCGCACACACACACACACACACACACACACACACACACACACACACACACACACACACACACACACACACACACACACACACACACACACACACACACACTTATATTTATATTATACTCCTATTACAATTAAACTCATATCACTATTACACGCATTACTAAATATAATCTGATTACTGTTACACTCTGATTACACTCCAATTACAATTACACTCATTACTGTTACTATTACAATCTGATTACTGTTACACTCTGATTACACTCTCATTACTATTACACTCTGGTTACTGTTGCTATTACAGTCCTATTACTATTACACTTTGATTACACTCCCATTACTATCACACTCATAATAATGTTACTATTACACTCCAATTAACATTACACTCCAATTACCATTCCACTCCAATTACCATTACACTCCAATTTATATTACATTCCAAATACTATTACACTTCAATTGCTATTACACTCCCATTACTATCACACTCATAATACTGTTACTATTACACTCCAATTACCATTACACTCCAATTAACATTACACTCCAATTTATATTACATTCCAAATACTATTACACTTCAATTGCTGTTACACTCCAATTACTATTACACTCCAATTACTATTACACTTCTATTACTAAAACACTCCAATTAATATTAGACTCCAATCACTATTACACTCATGTTACTGTTACTATTACAATCCAATTACTATTACACTCCAATTACTATTACACTCCAATTACAATTACACTCCTACTACTCTTACACTCCAATTACAATTACACTCCTACTACTCTTACACTCCATTTACTATTACACTCCGATTACTATTACACTCCTACTACTCTTACACTCCATTTACTATTACACTCCAATTACTATTACACTCCGATTACTATTACACTCCAATCACTATTACACTCCAATCACTATTACACTCCAATTACTATTACATTCCAATTATTGTTACTATTGCAATCCAATTACTATTACAGTCCAATTACTATTACTCTCTTATTTCTGTTACTATTACAATCCAATTACTATTACACTCAAATTACTATAGGTAGGTAGAGGTAAGGTGATAGATAATTAACAGAAAGTAGCAGCAGTGTAAAACAAGGCCTGGGGGGGGCATGTCAATGCAAATAGTCTGGGTACCCATTTGGTTAGCTGTTCAGGAGTCTTGTGACGTGTCCCCAGTGATGTAATGCACGCACTACACTCTGTAATGCCTTAATGCCTTAAGATTCGATATAGGCCGATAGTTTTTTATATATTCTGGGTCAAGGTTTGGATTTTTCAAGAGAGGCTTTATTACTGCCACTTTTAGTGAGTTTGGTACACATCCGGGGAATAGAGAGCCGTTTATTATATTCAACATAGGAGGGCCAAGCACAGGAAGTAGCTCTTTCAGTATTTTAGATGGAATAGGGTCCCCATTTTGATGGAATAAGGTCCAGTATGCAGCTTGAAGGTTTAGAGGCCATGATTATTTTCATCATTGTGTCAATGAGGCGGCAGGGTAGCCTAGTGCTTAGAGCGTTGGACTAGTAACCGAAAGGTTGCAAGTTCAAATCCCTGAGCTGACAAGGTACAAATCTGTCGTTCTGCCCCTGACCAGGCAGTTAACCCACTAGGCCGTCATTGAAAATAAGAATTTGTTCTTAACTAACTTGCCTAGTAAAATAAATTGAAAAAGAATAGATATAGTACTAAAACACTTGAGTGTCTCTCTTGATCCTAGGTCCTGGCAGAGTTGTGCAGAATCAGGACAACTGAGCTTTGCAGGAATACCCATCCTATTTTTCCAACTTAATTGAGAAAAATATGAAATTTATTTTTGATACTGTCGCAAAGCTAACTAAAAAGCAGCATTCCCCCAAGTGAGGACGGCTTTCACTTCAGCAGTAATAAATTCATAAATTTCTTTGAGAAAAAGATCATGATCATTAGAAAGCAAATTACGGATGATTGAACTCATTTTTGTCCTTTGACGTCCTTGGGTAGGCAGAGGGAGTCTGGAAGGCATCAAGGAATCTTTGTGTTGTCTGAGAATTTATAGCACGACTTTTGATGCTCCTTGGTTGGGGTCTGGGCAGATTATTTGCTGTGATTGCAAACGGAATAAAATGGTGGTCTGACAGTCTAGGATTATGAGGAGAAACCTTAAGATCCACAACATTTATTCCATGGGACAAAACTAGGTCCAGAGACTTGTTGGACAAAACCCACTGAGTCAATGATGACTCCGAAAGCCTTTTGGAGTGGGTCTGTGGACTTTTCCATGTGAATATTAAAATCACCAAAAATGTGAATATTATCTGCAAGGTCCGATAGGAATTCAGGGAACTTAGTGAGGAACGCTGTATTTGGCCCAGGAGGCCTGTAAACAGTAGCTATAAAAAGTGATTGAGTAGGCTGCATAGATTTCATGACTAGAAGCTCGAAAGACTATTTATTTATTTATTTATTTTGTAAATTGAAATTTGCTATCGTAAATGTTAGCAACACCTCCACCGTTGCAGGATGCACAGGGGATATGGCCACTAGTGTAACCAGGAGGTGAGGCCTCATTTAACACAGAGAATTCATCAGGCTTAAGCCATGTTTCAGTCAGGCCAATCACATCAAGATTATGATCAGTGATTAGTTCATTGACTATAACTGCCTTTGAAGTGAGGGATTTAACATTAAGTAGCCCTATTTTGAGATGTGAGGTATCACAATCTCTTTCAATAATGACAGGAATGGAGGATATCTTTATTCTAGTGAGATTGCTAAGGCGAACGCCGCCATGTTAAGTTTTTCCCAACCTAGGTCGAGGCACAGACACGGTCTCAATGGGGATAGCTGAGCTGACTACACTGACTGTGCTTGTGGCAGACTTCACTAATCTGGCAGGCTGGCTAACATCCTGCTGCCTGGCCTGCACCCTATTTCATTGTGGAGCTAGAGGAGTTAGAGCCCTGTCTATGTTGGTAGATAAGATGAGAGCACCCCTCCAGCTAGGATGGAGTACGTCACTCCTCAGCAGGCCAAGCTTGGTCCTGTTTTTGGGTGAGTACCAGATAGAGGGCCAATAATCTACAAATTCTATCTTTTGGGAGGGTCAGAAAACAGTTTTCAACCAGCGATTCAGTTGTGAGACTGCTGTAGAGCTTATCACTCCCCCTAACTGGGAGGGAGCCAGAGACAATTACTCGATGCCGACACATCTTTCTAGCTGATTTACACGCTGAAGCTATGTTGTGCTTGTTGACCTCTGACTGTTTCATCCTAACATCGTTGGTGCCGACGTGGATAACAATATCTCTATATTCTCTACACTCGCCAGTTTTAGCTTTAGCCAGCACCATCTTCAGATTAGCCTTAACGTCGGTAGCCGTGCCCCCTGGTAAACAGTGTATGATCGCTGGATGATTTGTTTTATGTCTAATACTGCGGGTAATGGAGTCACCAATGACTAGGGTTCTCAATTTGTCAGAGCTAATGGTGGGAAGCTTCGGCATCTCAGACCCCGTATTGGGAGGAGTAGAGACCAGAGAAGGCTCGGCCTCAGACTCCGACTCGCTGCTTAATGGGGAAAACCTGTTGAAAGTTTTTGTCGGCTGAATGAGCGACACCGGTTGAGCATTCCTACAGCATTTCCCTCCAGAAGCAATGAGAAAGTCGTCTGGCTGCGGGGACCGTGTGACCGTGCGTTATCTCTGTTGAGATCATTTCCCTATTCATTTCTGGTCAGATGTCAAATGTTCCTGTTCCTGTTTTGACTAATTTAATGGGTGGGTTGGGTCTGTTCTGTGCCAAATTAGCATACCACCTGAGTCTCTTCCCTGTTTCACACCTGGTAGTTTGGTTGATGGGACTACCAGCTCTCTGTAACCGAGAGGGAAATCAGTGGGTCCGTCCATACCATGTTTCTTGTAGGATGACAATGTCTGTAATTTATTTGATGACGTCTGGGTTCCTGCTATTTAGACCAAAGGCAGATGACCTCATACCTTGTATATTCCAGGATGAGACAGGAAAAGCTTTGCATTCCACAGTGTCTAGTGTTGTTTTTGTGTGGTTTAGGCAAGGACCATCACAGCCGGTGTGAGCTTAGCATGTTGACCATTTGATACATACCTCTTAGGTCGCAGAATGTGTCTTGGGTGCATGTAATAGTGGGGGTTGGGCCTGTTTCTCTGCTCACGGCCTGGGCATATGTCCTGCTGTCATGTTGAGGTCCTTGCATGGGGGAGGGGGCATGGGGTGGGAAGAAGGGGCATAGGTCTGATATGGGGGCGCCTATATAAGGTGTGGCAAGGGTTTGCTTGGGGTGCTCTTAGCTTGGGGTGTGGCTGGTGATGCTGTAGGTGTAGGTCCTCTTGGCATGGGTTTGCTCGGGGCAGGTCCTTCGGGAAGGGGTCTTGCAGGTCTAGGAGGGTGTCTCTCGCTGGTCTGGGTGGGGTGTCCAATGCTCTGTTGCTTTTGTTTGAGGTGCTGGGACTATGGTTGAGGGTGACGTCCTTCAGGGTCCTGGCAAAAGTTGGCATTGCTGCCTTGTAGAGGTAGACCTGGTTGTAAACACTGTTCATGTCCACGGTGGAGTGGTGGGCCAGGTATACTTTAGGTTGAGGCACAGTCTCGCGAAATACTTGCATTCACCTGCTGTATGGTGGCATGGTGAAAGTATTTTTGTGGTAGTAGGGTGGAGATAACCATTTGGGCATTGAGGAAGGTGGAAGAAACGTTTTCAATCACTCTCTTGAGTGCTGTGGCCACCCTTTCCTGCTGGGCATTCAGGTAATTTCTGCCAGTGTGAATTATGATGTGGCTGGGCTACCCTGATCTGTTCTCTGACAACAGCTCCAGGGCATGCCTAGGGTTTGGGCATCAGTGTTTAGCCACTATGTTTGGGGAAAAGTTTATCCTCTTGAATGTGTTTGCCATTTTGAGTCAATGAGGAGCACAATTTCTGGCTTTTGTGTGTCCTCAGTGGATGTGGCGGGTGTTGTCAGGAGGGCTAATGGGGGAGCTGACAGAAGGGCTGTTAGGAGGGGGTGGGGTCTGTTGGGTTGGTAGGTCCTGTGTTGTCTGTCCCATTGTGGTGTTGAGGTTGTAGTCTCGGTCTGAGGTGGGCTGTATTGCTGGCTTGTCTTGGGGAGTGTCCTGCTCTCTGTCACACCTCAGCTTTCTGACCTCGTCCTTCGGTCTGGATTGTGTCTACTCGCTTTCTGAGCTCCACCAGGTCCCTCTCCAGCTCTGTGAATTTATCAATGATGAGGAGCAGTGCAGTTGTGGGACCTGGATGTGTTCAGTGCTGGGGGGGGGCAGTCTGAAGGACAGTTTGAATAGGTGTGATCAGACTCACTCAGGATGGGGTAGTCTTCACAGAGAGAGAGCTTTTCCTGCTGTGCTCTCACTTTATCCCGTAACAGTCCTGCTGGAACTGCTTGAGGATGCCCTGCACCATTAATGTCCCAGACTTGTACACATTGACAGAGGTTGTTCCAATTTCCTCAATGTATAGTATTCTGAGTTTCCACCCTTGTTCAATACCCTCTCTCGACATAGGGGGAATGTGCTCTAGTAGCACTGTGCCATGCCAGGGGATGGTCTGTGTGGAAAATTAAGTTGCTTACGTTGCCCTCTTTGTAGCAGTCAGCAAATATTGTTTCTAGATTGTCCTTGAGGAGCTTTTCCTTGCACCTATTCCTTGCAGCGTAATTGTTAATATCCATGGAGTAATCCAAAGGCCTCTGCATTCTGATGGTGGGGGCTCAAGGGTTTTCACACATCTGACTTCACACTTGAGGACTAATTGAAGGTTCCGCCAAGTCTGTTCTGTCCTAGCATCTTAGTAGCTTAGTATACTTATTTACTTAGCTTTAAATAACAAAATTCAGATTTGTGTTGGATGGTATTTCCAGATTCCGCTGTGTTTCTTCTGCAAGTCTTGGGACTCCCGAGTGGTGCAGCGGTCTAAGGCACTGCATCTCAGTGCTAGAGGTGTTACTACAGACCCTGGTTTGATTCTAGGCTGTATCACAACTGGCCGTGATCGGAAGTCCCATCGGAAGTCCCATAGGGCGGGGCCACTACATATTGGCCCAGAGTGCTCTACCGACTGAGCCACACAGGACCCCAATTGGCCCAGAGTCGTCCGGGGTAGGGTTTGGCTGGGGTAGGCTGTCATTGTAAATAAGAATTTGTCCTTAACTGAGTTGCCTAGTTAAATAAAAAAAATTTGTTAGAAGTTTTTTCTTGATAGTCCTCGGTAGTAATAGTCCATTCAGGTAATTTTGTCCATATCAAGGTTTTAGGTGAGGAATTTTGATTTGGATTGAAGGATTTAATGTTGAGGTTAGTGTCCTGTTTGTTTATCCAACTCTAATTCTATCAGAAGAACTCAGGAGCCCATGAGCTCTCTCTCTCTCTAGCTCTCACTAGCTCTCTCTCTCTCTCTAGCTCTCACTAGCTCTCTCTCTCTCTAGCTCTCACTAGCTCTCTCTCTCTCTAGCTCTCACTATGCTCTCTCTCTCTCTCTCTCTCTCTCTCTCTCTCTCTCTCTCTCTAGCTCTCACTAGCTCTCTCTCTCTCTCTCACTAGCTCTCTCTCTCTAGCTCTCACTAGCTCTCTCTCTCTCTAGCTCTCACTAGCTCTCTCTCTCTCTCTCTCTAGCTCTCACTAGCTCTCTCTCTCTCTCTCTCTCTCTCTCTCTCTCTCTCTCTCTCTCTCTCTCTCTCTCTCTCTCTCTCTCTCTCTCTCTCTCTCTCTCTCTCTCTATTACACACACACCAATAAGCACAACTCCTCTCTCTGCAGTGATTGCAGGCACAGTTGCAGGCTGTTCCTCCATTTAGCCTACACATGTTTTATTTGGTAATTACTCCTGAGTAATGGAGACTGCTGGAGGGAGGGAGGGACACACAACATTAAACCACTTCAGAGAGAGAGAGAGGAGGGAGGAGAGGAGAGAGAGAGGAGGGAGGGAGGGAGGGAGGGAGGGAGGGAGGGAGGGAGGGAGGGAGGGAGGGAGGGAGGGAGGGAGAGAGAGAGAGAGAGAGAGAGAGAGAGAGGGAGGGAGGGAGGGAGGGAGGGAGGGAGGGAGGGAGAGAGGGAGGGAGGGAGGGAGAGAGGGGGAGAGAGAGAGAGAGAGAACTCTCCCCAGCACACCACATGATGTTGTTACTGAATAATTAATTCAATGTTGTTCACACCACATTTTGATCAACATCATTACTTTTGTCGGATACTGAATAATTAATTCAATGTTGTTCGGGTCATTACACATTGTGTATTTTGATGGATCTCCCTTTTCCCTGAAAAATCATATTTTGAACCCTGACTAAAATCATATGAGAATTTGATAAAATTTCTTAAAATCATATGCAGAATGAACCCTGACTAAAATCATATGGAAAATGAACCCTGACTAAAATCATATGCAGAATGAACCCTGACTAAAATCATATGAAGAATGAACCCTGACTAAAATCATATGCAGAAATTGAACCCTGACTAAAATCATATGCAGAATGAACCCTGACTAAAATCATATGCAGAATGAACCCTGACTAAAGTCATATGCAGAATGAACCCTGACTAAAATCCCAATTCCACCTATCACTCCCTTTTAGTTGGTGAAAACTCCAAAGACCTAAACGATAAACCCAAGTGTAAGACCAAACCCATAAAACGCTATATAATGTGTCTATTTAAAAGCCATTGATGAGTTGGCTATTGAACGGGTACAGCAGGAAGTAATTAGGTTGTTATTATGCTTTATAGTGTGTGAAACACATGGTTGTGGATATTGACCTTTTCAAAATGGCCATGCCATTTTAGTGGGTGAAAGTTATTAGAGTCCTTAAAATACTTGTTAAATGCACTGCAATACTGATTAGAAAGAGTGGTGGATTGGAATTACAGTTTTTCTCAATTGCTAAAACACCATTTCTGAAACCTTGCTCCATTTCCTGAAAACATTAAACACAAAACCTCATCTTCAAGCACTATTTACATAACCTCTGACTCCTCTTGCAAAATGAAACATTCGCCTCAAAACAGTTTTACCTGTGTTCAAAATCCAACACAGCTGTCAAATCATAAGCAAAGTGATCAAAATGATATACACTCTCAAGCAGTCAGTAAACAATAGACAGAAAAATAGAAAACACATTGTTCAAAACATACAATTCTCAGGGAGAAGTACATTTTTAATCAAAAAAAATATTCACATTTTTCACTCATTGTCCTTTGATGAACGAAAAAAACGTGTTCTATCATAGTAGCTCAAAATTTATCAGAAATTACTACGCTGCTTTGCTCTTTGCAATTTTTTTTTTGTTCTTCCTCCTCCTTGTACCCCTATTTTTACAGTACTGTACCCTGCATCTCACAAACTTGTCCTTTGTCTCTGTGATACTGTAATTCTTGTTCTTAGTTGATATGAACCTGAAACCAGTCAAAATCTATTGAGCAGTCAGTACTGTTAATAAATGGAAAGCAGAATGTTCAGGGCCATACAATTCATCCATTGTACAGTATACAGCCTACAATGCACTGTACTACAGTATCCATTCTTAGACTTTCTCCTTCCCACCTTCAACAACCTGTTTGCTCTCTGAACTGGCTTATATTGGTTGTGTCGCATCATTTGAAACAGGTTAAATCAATTTTGAGTGGTTGTGTTCAATCAATGACATATGTTCTCTATTTGTATTTGATTGTTGCCACTTGTGTTTACCAGTATGGATGACATGTGCATTAGAGTGCAGAATGTGTTTTGAGAATGAGAATGTGTTTAGAGTTTTGCTGAAAAGTCTAAGTGAGATCTGCAAATTGTGTTTTACCATGTGAAATGGTTTAAGGTATTGACAACAGACTGCATAATTAGCTAAATGAGTCCAGGCAACTGAGAACTTTGTTCAGCCAATGGGTTTTAGTGTTTTAGCAATTGAGAAAAACTGTAAATGCTCTCATATAGGAGGAGCTATAGTGCTTTTCTCCTTACAACCTATACCACCAATCTGTAACTATAACCACCCTCTGCACTTGAGGGTGAAAATTATGAGCCAACCAATGGTCAGCTCCCTCTACTCTAGTCAATCCCCAACCAAAATAACTGCACCTATACCCAATCACCATTACCTAACTACTAAGCCAATGACAACAGAGAAATAGAAATAAGGTGAGAGAGAAAAGGACAGAGAGAGCATGATTTATTTTTATTTTTTATTTTATTTCACCTTTATTTAACCAGGTAGGCTAGTTGAGAACAAGTTCTCATTTACAACTGCGACCTGGCCAAGATAAAGCATAGCAGTGTGAACAGACAACACAGAGTTACACATGGAGTAAACAATTAACAAGTCAATAACACAGTAGAAAAAAAGGGGAGTCTATATACAATGTGTGCAAAAGGCATGAGGAGGTAGGCGAATAATTACAATATTGCAGATTAACACTGGATTGATAAATGATCATGTACAGGTAGAGATATTGGTGTGCAAAAGAGCAGAAAAGTAAATAAATAAAAACTGTGGGGATGAGGTAGGTGAAAATGGGTGGGCTATTTACCAATAGATTATGTACAGCTGCAGCGATCGGTTAGCTGCTCAGATAGCAGATGTTTGAAGTTGGTGAGGGAGATAAAGGTCTCCAACTTCAGCGATTTTTGCAATTCGTTCCAGTCACAGGCAGCAGAGTACTGGAACGAAAGGCGGCCGAATGAGGTGTTGGCTTTAGGGATGATCAGTGAGATACACCTGCTGGAGCGCGTGCTACGGATGGGTGTTGCCATCGTGACCAGTGAACTGAGATAAGGCGGAGCTTTACCTAGCATGGCCTTGTAGACGACCTGGAGCCAGTGGGTCTTGCGACGAATATGTAGCGAGGGCCAGCCGACTAGAGCATACAAGTCGCAGTGGTGGGTAGTATAAGGTGCTTTAGTGACAAAACGGATGGCACTGTGATAAACTGCATCCAGTTTGCTGAGAAGAGTGTTGGAAGCAATTTTGTAGATGACATCGCCGAAGTCGAGGATCGGTAGGATAGTCAGTTTTACTAGGGTAAGCTTGGCAGCGTGAGTGAAGGAGGCTTTGTTACGGAATAGAAAGCCGACTCTTGATTTGATTTTCGATTGGAGATGTTTGATATGGGTCTGGAAGGAGAGTTTGCAGTCTAGCCAGACACCTAGGTACCTATAGGTGTCCACATATTCAAGGTCGGAACCGTCCAGGGTGGTGATGCTAGTCGGGCATGCGGGTGCAGGCAGCGATCGGTTGAAAAGCATGCATTTGGTTTTACTAGCGTTTAAGAGCAGTTGGAGGCCACGGAAGGAGTGTTGTATGGCATTGAAGCTCGTTTGGAGGTTAGATAGCACAGTGTCCAATGACGGGCCGAAAGTATATAGAATGGTGTCGTCTGCGTAGAGGTGGATCAGGGAATCGCCCGCAGCAAGAGTAACATCATTGATATATACAGAGAAAAGAGTCGGCCCGAGAATTGAACCCTGTGGCACCCCCATAGAGACTGCCAGAGGACCGGACAGCATGCCCTCCAATTTGACACACTGAACTCTGTCTGCAAAGTAATTGGTGAACCATGCAAGGCATTCATCCGAAAAACCGAGGCTACTGAGTCTGCCGATAAGAATATGGTGATTGACAGAGTCGAAAGCCTTGGCAAGGTCGATGAAGACGGCTGCACAGTACTGTCTTTTATCGATGGCGGTTACGATGTCGTTTAGTACCTTGAGTGTGGCTGAGGTGCACCCGTGACCGGCTCGGAAACCAGATTGCATAGCGGAGAAGGTATGGTGGGATTCGAGATGGTCAGTGACCTGTTTGTTGACTTGGCTTTCGAAGACCTTAGATAGGCAAGGCAGAATGGATATAGGTCTGTAACAGTTTGGGTCCAGGGTGTCTCCCCCTTTGAAGAGGGGGATGACTGCGGCAGCTTTCCAATCCTTGGGGATCTCAGACGATATGAAAGAGAGGTTGAACAGGCTGGTAATAGGGGTTGCGACAATGGCGGCGGATAGTTTCAGAAATAGAGGGTCCAGATTGTCAAGCCCAGCTGATTTATACGGGTCCAGGTTTTGCAGCTCTTTCAGAACATCTGCTATCTGGATTTGGGTAAAGGAGAACCTGGAGAGGCTTGGGCGAGGAGCTGCGGGGGGCCGGAGCTGTTGGTCGAGGTTGGAGTAGCCAGGCGGAAGGCATGGCCAGCCGTTGAGAAATGCTTGTTGAAGTTTTCAATAATCATGGATTTGTCGGTGGTGACCGTGTTCCCTAGCCTCAGTGCAGTCGGCAGCTGGGAGGAGGTGCTCTTGTTCTCCATGGACTTCACAGTGTCCCAGAACTTTTTGGAGTTGGAGCTACAGGATGCAAACTTCTGCCTGAAGAAGCTGGCCTTAGCTTTCCTGACTGACTGCGTGTATTGGTTCCGGACTTCCCTGAACAGTTGCATATCGCGGGGACTGTTCGATGCTATTGCAGTCCGCCACAGGATGTTTTTGTGCTGGTCGAGGGCAGTCAGGTCTGGAGTGAACCAAGGGCTGTATCTGTTCTTAGTTCTGCTTTTTTTGAACGGAGCATGCTTATCTAAAATGGTGAGGAAGTTACTCTTAAAGAATGACCAGGCATCCTCAACTGACGGGATGAGGTCAATGTCCTTCCAGGGTACCCGGGCCAGGTCGATTAGAAAGGCCTGCTCACAGAAGTGTTTTAGGGAGCGTTTGACAGTGATGAGGGGTGGTCGTTTGACTGCAGCTCCGTAGCGGATACAGGCAATGAGGCAGTGGTCGCTGAGATCCTGATTGAAGACAGCGGAGGTGTATTTGGAGGGCCAGTTGGTCAGGATGACGTCTATGAGGGTGCCCTTGCTTACAGAGTTAGGGTTGTACCTGGTGGGTTCCTTGATGATTTGTGTGAGATTGAGGGCATCTAGCTTAGATTGTAGGACTGCCGGGGTGTTAAGCATATCCCAGTTTAGGTCACCTAACAGAACAAACTCTGAAGATAGATGGGGGCAATCAATTCACAAATGGTGTCCAGGGCACAGCTGGGAGCTGAGGGGGTCGGTAGCAGGCGGCAACAGTGAGCGACTTATTTCTGGAGAGAGTAATTTTCAGAATTAGTAGTTCGAACTGTTTGGGTATGGACCTGGAAAGTATGACATTACTTTGCAGGCTATCTCTGCAGTAGACTGCAACTCCTCCCCCTTTGGCAGTTCTATCTTGACGGAAGATGTTATAGTTGGGTATGGAAATCTCTGAATTTTTGGTGGCCTTCCTGAGCAAGGATTCAGACACGGCAAGGACATCAGGGTTAGCAGAGTGTGCTAAAGCAGTGAGTAAAACAAACTTAGGGAGAAGGCTTCTGATGTTGACATGCATGAAACCAAGGCTTTTTCGATCACAGAAGTCAACAAATGAGGGTGCCTGGGGACATGCAGGGCCTGGGTTTACCTCCACATCACCCGCGGAACAGAGAAGGAGTAGTATGAGGGTGCGGCTAAAGGCTATCAAAACTGCGCCTAGAGCGTTGGGGACAGAGAATAAGAGGAGCAGGTATCTGGGCATGGTAGAATATATTCAGGGCATAATGCGCAGACAGGGGTATGGTGGGGTGCGGGTACAGCGGAGGTAAGCCCAGGCACTGGGTGATGATGAGAGAGGTTTTATCTCTGGACATGCTGGTTGTAATGGGTGAGGTCACCGCATATGTGGGAGGTGGGACAAAGGAGGTATCAGGGGTATGAGGAGTGGGACAAGGGGCTCCATTGTGAACTAAAACAATGATAACTAACCTGAGCAACAGTATACAAGGCATATTGACAATTGAGAGAGACATACAGTAATCACAGGTGTTGAACTGGGAAAGCTAGCTAAAACAGTGGGTGAAACAACAGCTAATCAGCTAGCATAACAACAGCAGGTAAAATGGCATTGACTTGGCAACGGGGCCGACAGATAAAACAAACAAGCAGAATGGAGTACCGTGATTAATGGACAGAGAGAGAGATGATCAGAGACAGAGACAGAGAGAAAGAGAGAGAGAGAGAGGGAGAGAGGGAGAGAGAGAGAGAGAGAGAGACAGGATCCTAGACATAGAGAGAGTGAGAGAGAGAGCATGAGAGATTGTGAGAAAGAGACAGGATCAGAGACAGAGACAGACAGAAATCTTAACAGTATATTTGACCTCTCAGCTTCCCTATCAAATTTTGAACAGTTTTCAAACAGAAAACCAAAGAAAATGAACAACAATGACAAATGATTTGATGAAGAATGCAACAAGAAATTGAGAAACCTGTCCAACCAAAAACATAGAGACCCAGAAAACCTGAGTCTACGCCTTCACTATGGCGAATCACTAAAACAATACAGAAATACACTACGGAAAAAGAAGGAACAGCACGTCAGAAATCAGCCCAATGTAATTGAAGAGTCCATAGACTCTAACCAGTTCTGGGAAAATTGGGAAACTCTAAACAAACAATAACATGAAGAATTATCTTCTCCAATCTGTTTGGCTCAGTAACAAAGAACAAACAGCAAGAACATGTACATAATCAAATATAAATCTTAGAATCAACTATTGAAGACTACCAGAACACACTGGATTCTCCAATTACCTTGAATGAACTGCAAGACAAAATATAAACTCCCCAACCCAAAAAGGCCTGTGGTGTTGATGGTATCCTCAATTAAATGATAATATATACAGACCAGAAATTCCAATCGGCTACACTAAAACTCTTTAACATCATCCTTAGCTCTTCCCCAATATTTGGAACCAAGGACTGATCACCCCAATCCACAAAAGTTGAGACAAATTTGACCCCAATAACTACTATGGGATATGCGTTAACAGCAACCTTTGAAAAATCCTCTGCATTATCATTAACAGCAGACTCATATATTTCCTTAGTGAAAACAATGTACAAAGCAAATGTACCAAACTTTATCAAAGTTATCGTATTCATCCTGCGCACCCTAATTGACAAGCAAACAAACCAAAACAAAAGCAAAGTCTTCTCATGCTTTGTTGATTTCAAAAAAGCCTTTGACTCAACTTGGCTTGAGGGTCTGCTATACAAATTTATGGAAAGTGGTGTTGGGGGAAAAACATATGACATTATAAAATCCATGTACACAAACAACAAGTGGGAGGTTAAAATAGGCAAAAAACAAATTTCTTCCCACGGGCCGGGGGGTGAGACAGGGATGCAGCTTAAGCCCCACCCACTTCAACATATATATCAACGAATTGGCAAGGACACTGGAACCAAAGAGGGCCTACAGCAGCACCTAGATCTTCTTCACAGATTGTGCCAGACCTGGGCCCTGACAGTAAATCTCAGTAAGACTAAAATAATGGTGTTCCAAAAAAGGTCCAGTTGCCAAGACCACGAATACCAATTCCATCTAGACGCCGTTGCCCTAGAGCACCCAAAAATTATACATACCTTGGCCTAAACATCAGCGCCACAGGTAACTTCCACAAAGCTGTGAACGATCTGAGAGACAAGGCAAGAAGGATAAAGGAACATAAAATTCAACATACCAATTAGGATCTGGCTAAAAATACTTGAATCAGTTATAGAACCCATTGCCCTTTATGGTTGTGAGGTCTGGGGTCTGCTCACCAACCAAGAATTCACAAAATGGGACAAACACCAAATTGAGACTGCAAAAATATCCTCAGTGTACAATGT